>NC_056735.1:1434571255-1434593755 GCF_019279795.1 Protopterus annectens | reverse complement strand
TTGGACTGGTAAACTGTTGGAGTATCCCAAAATTTGTTAGTCAAGCATTGAATTATAATTCATGTTCTAATACTTGCTCATAAGGAATTAAGATGAACTCCAAGCAATCAAAGTAGCTTAGCTACATAATACCAGAATTCATCAGAAGAGGCAAAAGCATAAGCTAGGGCAAACGTCAGTGAGAAGTACGTAGAGGGCAACTATCTGGAGGCCAAGACAATGGGGGTATTGATTACAGTAACATTCCTAATACGAGATATTTATGTAGCAAATATGTTATACCAGACAGAAGCATAAGATACTTCATTAAAAATTGTAGACACAAGTGCCTGCAAAAAAATCACTTAATTGGTGAAGGTAGCAAGTGAGGATACAGAATATGGGCCTGATTCCAAAAGGCTTGCTCTCAGTGCAAGTGACCACTTACACTGACAGCAGGTTGAGAACAAATCTTTTTGAATCTGGTCCATGTAGCAAGCCTGTTTATAAATAGGTCTTAACACTGAAGTAAGTCACTTACACTGACACCAGGTCTTTTGGAATCAGGGTTGATTTACACTGAGAGCAACTCTTTTGGAATCTGGGCTATTTCAGTTAGATGCCTGTCCTTAGTGATGGGAATTGTATTACCTTCACTATGTTTTAAATGGTAAAACATTAAGTAAATCTAAAAATCACAAAAAAAAGACAAAGTTCAAATGAGAACAGTTTAAATCCATGGATCTGCCAATGAAAGCAAGTCGGATAAAGAATAATAAAAATTTAATTGAAATTAAAGCTAAAAATATGAAACCTCATTAAGCAGGTGAAAATAATTAAATAACAGACAGCAAGCCCTTTTTGTGTGTGATTCTTATTTATTTTTATTTATCATTTGTTAACCAGGAAAGTCCGACTTGGAGCAAAGCAAATTTTGAGCGGTGGCCCAGGGAGAAATGCTCCAGATGCATCTATTTATAATGTGGGAGGAAGCCAGATCACCCGGAAAAAACCCACATGAACACAGGGAGGACATGCAGACTCCACACAGAAGGCACCCCAGCCGAGAATTGAACCGGAGAACCTCTTGCTGTGAGGTGACAACACTATCTCTGCACTTATTATAGGTAACACAAACCTTCATGCACAGAAAACAAACTGATGCAAGGAAAAGCAAATGGATGGGTCAGGATCTGGACAGTCTGCAAAAATTTGGACATGAAGAGGTATATATTATTCATGGAAACATGCAATGCTGGTACTGATGAGGCCAGTAATTGCTGCACAAAGAGTTTGGGGATGAAAATCTCCTTCTCTAGTCTCCCAGATGATATTTCTTCCCAGTGCAAGGACTTTCACTTTACCTCAAAGGTCTGAACATCCTTGAGTAAACATAAAGAAATCCAAATATTTGAAATCCAAAATAGAGTTAAAATCTGCAGTAATATAATGTAGACTTCATCTATGAAACAAGAAAAGAATGTTACAAATCATGGTCTCTGGTGTCCTCCCAGATGCAAAGGCCTAATCTGTTTAAATAAATAAATACTTAAAAGATGTCTAACTTCACTTTTATAAAAACTAGAATAATATTTACATGATACCAAGACTACATTATGCTGTGGGATTATATCTTCTGAAGTCTGGCAGAGGGCTTTTAACTAGAAATATAAAGAATTGTTTCAATACAGGACAATGTAACTTTAACCAACATCACAATTCTGTATGAAAATGCTAGGATCCGAGGAAAAAAATTATAACATTTTGAAAGAAATTAGTAATCAGAAATGAAGAGAACTTTGGTGATTAGCAATTGTTTTCTTAAATAACGTTATTGTATAATAGCAGTAACTCACTCCTGAGTATGGGTAATGCTTCTCCCTCATGAAACTACACCAGTCATGGGTAAATCCAGCATTACCCACACCTAGTCATGGGTTATTCATAGATTCATAAATTATTGCTAGGCTAATGACCCAGGGGGGCTTTCTAAGCATAGCAAAGGTTTCCCATAAGAATAATAATGTCCTGTATCCAAACAAGACATTATGAACCAGGCATTTATAAGCTACCTCTGTCCATAAGGCACATGGGTGCCAGGCCCAGTGTAAATTTCCTGTTCCCCATGCACTGGTTTAGGATGCACGTAAACTGTGTAATAGACAAACTCAGCTTCACATGAATGGGAAGCCTCTTCTGTAGGAGATGAAGTCTCTGGGACCCTTATGCATCTCCCCAGCATGTTCTGTTCATGTCACAGACAAAATACAGGTTCCTAGACTTTGTATTTCTGGTACTCTTGGACTTACAAATATGCAGGAGATTCATAAGTGTGAGGTTAGTGGATGCCTTGTAAACCGGACATAGATCACCCAACAGCAATTTCTAGTTGAGTAGATGGAAAGAGCTTTAAGACATTCTGCATAAAGCAGGTTTATTACACCTTGTATTATTTTTCTAAGGAATCTCTGAGGTCACTAGTTGCTGCATATGTCTGGTCAGGTACATACTAAAGGGAGCAGTGTATTCTATGATTGGTCTGATAAGGGCTGAGTACAGTGGGATAATGACCTTTTTGCTTAAATATTCTCCCAGATTCATTGAAAAAGTGAATCCAATGCACTACATTGACCAGCAAACAAAATCTATTGGATACAACATCCAGATTTCCCCCATAAAAACCTCTTGGCAGAACACCTCTTCACAGATAGGAACATCCATTTGAAATTCCAAATACCAAAATGGCAAAACAGAGTCTTCATTACCTGTCTCAGTCCTTGATTACAATCCATTCCTGTTAGAGGGAGACAACAAGCATTCACTGATAAGAGAATAGAATTAAAATCCCAATAGCAGCAAAAGCACGTACCGCAGGTCTGGTGGATGAACGAAGCAAATTCTAAATAGAAAACAAAAGATACAGTAGAGATTAGTGGTCTGGTATCTGATGTCACCTTGCAAGTGCTTCTATGAATGCATTACTGATCTATACTGCACATGCAACTATTTTGTTATAGAAATTCCACTGCATCTGTTGTGATCTCATTTTAATCATTTAACAACAGAGTGCAGAAAATGTCCAAATGTAATGTGTTTCAGTGACTGGTACTTACAGAAATTGCAGATATAAACCGACAGTCGTGTTTGTCCACTGTCAGTAATGATATTCCCTGGCATGCAGTAGTAACAGACATGATTTTCAGTAGTAACAGACATGGTGTGTGAGATTCCTTATGGTCTGTGAATATTCTTTGGTAAAGTGGTATAAAGTTCAGACATTGATCTGCATTAAATTTGATATGATTTTTGCAGGTCACTTAGACACGGTTCCAATAGCCAACGCATAAGCAGAGGGAAATCTCTTGAAACTCTGACACAGGATGTAAGTAAACTTAGACAATTACAATATTATATTTAAAGCCTTATAGATTCATTTATGTTTGGTGTAGTAATGTAACTGAGAAGGCATATGCATACATACATAGGTGCAAATTTTTATAATGATTTTCTCGCAATTTCTTTAACTGTGCAATATGATACATTTTCAAATACTTTTGCCTTTCAGCATTCCAGTACTGTAAGATACAGGAATGCTCAGCGTGAAGACAGCGAAATAAAGATGATTCAAGAGAAAAAGGAACAAGCTGAAATGAAAAGGTACGTCTATAATATTTATTTATTGCTGGTAACAAATACTCAGAATTGTAATTAAGTGGGCTAGATCACAAAGTCCCTTTTCTCTGAATTAGCAACTATCATAATATAAAAGTATCTTAACTAAAAATAAAAACTACTACTATACTGTGCTTTACGTATGTGATTATCACAAATCCCCTTTTCCAATTTTTTATATGGAATTGGGGTATCACATCAACATTAGGCAATGTGATCAACTCACCTAGAGCTAATGTTCAAGTTTATGGATGTATTTTAAAAAGACGTGGTTAATGCAAAAAAAAAAAAAAATAGCCTAAGCACTGCTATTTTCACTGTAAGCTGATTTCAGAAATTAATAAATAACAGAAAATTAGCCTGAACACATATAGTTTTACAGTAAAGTAATTCTAATAATTAATGAGTACCTATATATGTAGGTATGTATGTATGTATTTATGTGATATATATATATATATATATATATATATATATATATATATATATATATATATATATAGATAGACTGATAGCTATATAAATATATTTAAAAAGAAATATAAGAACAGTAGCACTGTTAGTTTTAATTGAAATAACCTACATTGTAAAAGACAGTAACAGTAGCAATTTAAAAATGGAAAATGCTAATTTTTAATGCAAATGACTTATTTTCATTTAAAGATTATTTACTTTAACTACATACATGCAATTTGTGATGTTTTTGTAGGAAAGTACAGGAGGAAGAATTAAGAGAAAACCATCCGTATTTTGACAAGCCTCTTTTTATAGTTGGACGAGAACATAAATTTCGAAACTTTTGCAGGCTAGTAGTTCGAGCTCGTTTCAATGCGTAAGTGAATTTTCTTTGGTATATAACCAAATATAACATGATAAATTGTATTATATTTCAGTTTTCAAAATTACACTTGGGATATTTTGACTTGTACTGATGTAGTCTCTCTCTTTTTTTAACACACTGAGTTCAGACTCAGATCAACTCCGCAGATTATCTTTTTGATTATTTTGCTTATAGCCATATTTGGCCCATTTCTTCCTCTGATGACTGCAAGATACAACACTGTGAAGAGATATGTCATGATGTGATGGGTTGGGTGTTTTTCACTAGTTTGCACATATATCTAATCATATCCAGAAGTGAACTAACAATATCACTAGAGGATAGGCTGACTTTGCAGTCTCCCTAGCAGAAGGTACATGTAATTTATTATATATGCATTTCCGTCAGTAGATCCTCCAGGTTACTGAGGGGAAATGTCTGTATCTATCCCCTGAGGAAAACAAGACAGAAAGACAATTATTTCTTTCCTCCCAGTACTTATTCAGTACTCGGACTCTGTCAAGTGATACTACAGGCTGATGCCTTGCCCCTTATCCAAAGACAAATCTATAAAGTTGTATTATCTTTGATAAGTATTACATACAACTCGTGCAAGGTCTCTTTCTTTGTAAAGTATTTTTTTTATTACATTTGACAATAACTGAAAATAAGTTACTCAAATGGTTAGTTTTAGTATACAATATATATAAATAACAATGATAATGAAAAAATATAATGGTGTACACCAAAGCACTATAAATTTCTTAATTAAAACTTCAGTACAGAAACAGATATAATTCCATATAATGAACAAAAAATGCTCACTAAATTTTAATAAACATAACTCTAGCACTTCAATGTGCTCAACATATTTTATTTTTATTTATTTTTATTCACAAATAATATTATGCATAACATTTTACCAGAGTGTAACTAATGGAGTAATAGATCTAAAATAGACTCCTAGAAACAGCCCTTTGATGTCAGTGATTCAGGAATCAACACACACTGATCAACAAGTCCCAAGCTGAGTAAAACCCACATAACCATTGTCATATAAACATACACATACGCACACATGCAGAGACACACACACACACACACACACACACACACACACACACACACACACACACACACACACACACACACACAGACATAAGGTTCCACCTTTTTTATTCCATTGGCTTTCACTGAATTTGACTTTGCAGCATTATACTGAAAACAAATTCCCTCAAATGCTACAAAGTGGTGAATATTTTCATTTTATTTTTTTATTAATGTAAGTGATAGTGTAAGTGAATGGATGTGTTTCATTTATTTATACTCAGTGTTTTGATGTGGTTTGCCTATTTGGCTGAGATCAGTAATCAGTGGGGTAATGGGAGTTTTTTTGTTTCTCAGTAGTGTTTGATTTTGGAGTTGTCATATATTCAAGAAGAGGGGGATGTGGGGTGGGGAGGATTGTACCCTTGCAAAAACACTGCTTTGGTTGTGTTTAGGTGCTTTTATGTTTTAGATGGATTTGAAAAACAATTTGCTTCAGTTACATTTTCTTCATGGTATTTCTGTTAGATGTAGTCAGCATCAAGCAAATGACATAGCTCATATAGCTATACAGACACACACACACACACACACACACACACACACACACACACACACACACACACACACACACATATGTATATAAAGATATGTATCTTTACCTATCTGTCAATCTATATGTGTATATATATATATATATATATATATATATATATATATACACACTCACAGTGGGCATCAACAATATATCCTTTTGGCACTGTATTGCAATCTTAGAGGTGGTATATATGTGTGTATATATATATATATATATATATATATATATATATATATATAAATGTAGCAGGTCTTTCCTCCTTACAAAAACATAGATTTTGTTTTATCATATCTGTGTGATTTGATTTTATGTTGATATTACCTTCTCAATGCACATCTCTTTTATACCCTTACCATGCACCTTCCTGACCGATCCCTCAGGTCTAATAATCAGAATCTACTTGAAGTGTACAAGCCATTGCACACTCCAGGCAAATCTCTCCAATCTTTTTTCACTTGCACGGAAATGGAATTCTCTTCCCCCTCATATTCGAACTGCCCAGAACCTCTCAGCTTTTAAGACCTTACTCCACTCTTATCTCTCTTCTAAATGGGAGTGCTCCTATTCCTACCCCTCCTAACTTTTATACCATACCCGCATTGCCACGGCAACATGCCAACACTATAGGTTATCTCCTACATAGTAATCCAATTGCTTAGCAGACTATACACCTACAACCTTGACATGCCACACAGTCCTATTATGATATGTCCTATTATGACATGCCACACAGTCCTATTATGATATGTCCTATTTTGACATGCCACACAATCCTGTTATTTTATGTCTTGTAAAATCATTTGCAATAACTTCTGCTGACTGTTATCTTCACAATTACCCTATATTGATATTGTTATGATCTATGATGCTATTACTTCTCTATGTTTGTAATAACTTCTGCTGATTGTTATTTTCATAATTACCCTGTATTAATCTTGATGTGATTTATGCTGCTATTATTTTTATGTGATTTATGCTGCTATTACTTCTGTATATATGTACTTGGGGCCTCCATTGAAAAAGGGCTGATTCTACCCCAGTGGACTTTCCCGGTAAACAAACAACAAAAAAAAAATAATAATGTGTATTCGGATCATTGTGATTTGTACACCTTTACCACTATGACAAACTTTCAAAATGTTCATATGTATATCAGTTTATAACATTTATAACATTTCTACAAAATAACTTTTTTCAGAACCTAACCTTGCAATCCATCAAAATTAACATTTAAATAAAACATAAACAGTGCCTTCATAATAGGGCTCCCTGCAATCCCTGTACCCCCTCAACTATAAATATACAAAGCTGACATCTTGCAATGGTGGAGAGAATAAGAAACTATTTTAACCCCCTCTGTGCACAGAGCACCTGAGCCATAAAAATATACATAAAAACAATGTTTCTTCAGGGAGGCAATTCCTGCTACACTCCTACACCAATTACACAACAGTCAGGTTAAGCAGAAACTTAATTAGCCCCAATGTTTAATCATGTCACTTTAGAACATATACACTGCTTCTGATGAAACGAGATGTGACGGAATATGACAATCCATTTCTGCTCTGATGAAAGAGAGATGTTTATAGAACAAATGGAAACCATATAAAATACACTCACATATATACACATATAGCGTTGTTGTTAACTTTGTGTACAGTGCAAGGAATGTATATATTTCAGTGGTATTGTTAATTAGCAGTTTTAGTCATTCAGGCATTTACTTTTATGATGTCTCTTTTTAGCCATTACTTTTGTTCCAAAACAAGGCATTAAACTTAAATAAATTGAACAGAACAATTATGGGATGCAAAATACAATGCAAGACACACATTTGATTTAATTTTACACACAGAAGAACTTCAACATTTGCAACATTTTTTGTGATGAGTGTTTCAACAAAATATTTAATTTAAATATCATGAACAAAACAATTGAAGAGTGCAAAAGTCAAAATAGAATCACAGTACAGCAGAGCCATGAAATTAGTAACAATTGAAATAGATCTAACAACTAAAATATGACATACATTGTCTACAATAAAACAGAAAATGTTATAAAAACAGTTTAGTATTGCTAAAAATTAAAATGTTTGTTAATGGATTATATGATAACATCAGTACAGATGTATGTGTGTTATGTGATAAAGACTTCCTTTCACACCTTTTTTAAAGTCAGTTACATTTCTATATTTTTGGAGTTGGTATATAAAGTTTTTTGGGGGGATGGGTCTTGCTGCCATACTGGGGGGAAAATAAGTTTATAGAAGAGTGATGTTAGATCGTCATATTTCCCCAGTACTCTTGGTCTTTTTTTAAGGGTCTCTAGATTCAGTAATGCAGGACTCAAGATTTCAACAGAGAGCTGGTTTATATCCAGTTCTTAATTAGGAATACAATTAGAGAGAAGATATTTATTGCACAAACCCCCAGAATTACAAGCTATGCAAGACATGCGGTGTACCGATCAATGCCTTTCGCTGTAAAAGTGTTCCAGCAATAGTGTATAAATGTAGGAGTAACATGTTCATGTCTGTAGAAAACATACTCAGATACTGACTGAACACTCAGTTTAATGTCTGCAATTTCAAGCTGACTTCCACACTCTAGTATTCACAGGAATAGAGCAACGATAAGCTCATTTAACAATACTACGCATATGTAAGAAAACATTGTAGCTTTCACAGTAAAAACACAGGAAAGATTAATGTAAACATGCTGGTCAGAATCTGCATGATGTCAGTAATGACAAATATGGCACTTTCTGTGGCCTATGTGCACGGATGATAAAGCCCATAGACTGTCTATAGCTGACAACCTTGCGTTGCTTATAATTTTCCTATTGCAAACGTCATCTCTCATGTTGCCCATAGTAATTCCTACACTAAGCCTGAATTATTGAGTTGCCTGTAATTCTTTTGCTGGCTTTATTCCGTTGCCGTCTGTGCAAATTTTACAGGTCTACTATCCATAATAAGTCAGTAACACTACTGAGTTGCAGTGCCTGTAGTATTTTTTTTTTTTTTGCTAGCTTGTACTACGTGCTATTCCTGGTAAATCTCTTCCAGACTTTGCCTGGTTCTCTGCTGACAGAAAGATAATAGCACTATTCAGCTGCACCATTCATCATCTGATGTGCTTAGACAGATGCTCAAAATAGCTTTGATATACATGTTGCCCAGGTTTCAGACCATAAATCAGTACAATTGCCCAGTTGCATGACAAGTCGCAAGTCAGTTACTTAGCATGCTGGGATGTGCCACCTATTTTGAAGTTGCTGCCATCCTCAGTGAATCTCCACTCTATAATAAATTAGTAACAATACTTAACTATAGCAGCAGTAGTAAGATTATTACCTTTTTTCCTCATCACATTATATATATGTATATATATATATATATATATATATATATATGTGTGTGTGTGTATGTATATATATATATATATATATATATATATATATACATACACACACACACACACACACACACACACACACACACACACACACACACACATACATATATATGTCTCCCATCCTTGTCTAATGCCTGAAGTTCAGCTGTACCACCTATCATACTGACATTATTATAGTCAATTTATATAATATTGATATTCATTGATAGCATATATTAGTTATAGATCTTGACAGCATCTAGATTACTGTTCATTAATAATATGTTTCAGTTATATAGTCTGGCAAAAGATACACTGGTATTTGTGGAGTCATAGGTAAGTGGTAGGCATAACATAGTAAAACAAACTGGTAAACCAAATGAAAAACACAATCCATGCTGGAAACAACCACACAGGAAACAGGACAAACCAGATTTTAATGTCAGTTTTAACACTTTCATCTGTATGTAGCACAAGACTTCTTCAGAAACATTATACTAATACACAAAATCCATTAAGTACCATACTTTGCCCTCCCCTAAAAAAAAAAAAAAAAACACATATACTGCCACAACCAATGAAATGCACACTCCAATTAAAATACCTTCCAAATTCTTGACAATTAAAGACTTGGTACCAAGTATTAAAATCACACATTCTTAAAGACACATGTTCTTTGAAAAACACACATTTGGTATATAAAAGAACTTCATACTATATAGGAACGAAGCTTCAAAATGCTGGCAGTAGACATAGTTTCATTGAATCCAGGTGGAAAACAAGCATTAAACCTAACTTGCCACCTTAACTCTTTATATTCAATGGTATCAGACCAAGGACCACCTCTTACATTTTTATTAATTACCTCAAGACACAAAAATCCAAATTCATAACCAGGGTTTTCAACCACATGCTTAGAAAGTGCATTGTTGGGGTTCCCTTTCTTAATAGCATTGATGTGCTCATGTATACGATCTTTAAACCTCCTGTGGGTCTTTCCTATATAGAACCCCTTACATTGCTTACAAAGAGCCAGGTAGACAATCCCAACAGTATTACAGTTGCAGAAAAAATGTTTTAATTGGATGTAAATACCATTAACAGTGGTCTTGTCACCTTATATGATGTATTTACATAGGCCACAAAAAACACATTTATGGGTACCAGTTCTCCCATTGATCTTGTTTGAAACACCACACTCTCCATTTTCTAACATTTCCTTAATATTCCTCCCCCTTTTGTAAACAATTTTGACACTACCTCAGTCAACTTTTGAATTTCATGAAAACATGAAAAAACATTCCAGTTCTTTTTCAAAATTTCTTAAATATAATCACTATCGGGTGAATAGGTAGTGACAAAAGTTAGTTTAGAACCAAAATTGTCTCCATCATCAGGCCTGTTATTTAGGCCAAAAGTGTCACTATCACCATTTAATGGGGCGAGACCTGTTCTTCTTTTCTCATCTACCTCATCTCATATGTTTTGTACCAGTTCCTGGGGGTAACCTCTAGCCAAAAACATATTGGCCAAGAATTCACATTCATGGAAGTAGGTTTCTTCTTTAGAAACCATCCCCGTCAGACATACAAATTGCCCCTTTACAATGCCACATTTTTGATGTCCTGGGTGGCAACTGTCATAATGTGGGAGGCAACTTGAAAAGGTGGGTTTCCTATAAAAGCTGCTGACCAACTTTTTGTTTGCTGTGTCTTTTGTGATTTTGACATCTAAGTATGAGATGTCTTGTTCAATCCATTGGGAGGCAAAAACAAGAAAAATCTGTTATTTGATTAATATAGTCAAAAAAGACCTTCAATTCATCTAGACTTTCTTTCCAAACAATAAAGATGTCATCCAAAAAATGCAAATAGAGGGACTATGGTGGGGCCTCTCCATACTTCTCAAAAATAAACCTTTTCTCCCATTGCAATATTACTACATTCCCAAATATGGGTGTGCAAGCCGCCGCCATTGCCACTCTTTTTTTCTGCAAAAAGTAGTGTCCATTAATGTAAATATAGTTATGCTTCAACACCATCTCCATTAACACATCTAAGGTGTTGATCTCCTTATTAGAAAAATGTGGCTTTCAGTTAGAAAATCATGATATCAATCTAAATCCTCCTCATGGGGTATCACATTGAATAGATTAACAACATCCACAGTGCACAAAATTAAGTCATCTTTAAATTCAATTTTAGACAATTTAGTAAGGAAGTTCCAGGAATCCCTACAACTGTGCTGTTTGCCTTCCAACACTTTTTTAAATTTAATATCTACATATTTGGCCAAAGGGTAAGATTTAGAATTAGATGTGTTCACAATTGGCCTCATCGGTGGATCCCTTAAGTTCTTGTGGATTTTGGGCAATCCAAATATCATAGGTATTATTCAGTACTTTACAGCCAAATAAAGTCCATTCATCTAAACTGATCTGTTCTTGGTCAAGCATGTCCTGTAGTTGCCAGTCAATTCTGGCATAAGCAATATGTACCATGTTGAGAGAGGTTTCCTCATAGAAATCACCATCAAGTAAAAAAGCCAACATTTTGTTAAAATAAACACTTGACCTCATTAATACTATCCCCACCCTTGTCTAGCTTCATGACCCTTATGGTTTTATCATTATACAATTGCTGCAACAATTTTCTCTCTATTTATTTATTTCCAGTTTGATTACCGAGGAAGTCCACTGTTCCAACATGGCCCGTTTTCAGTGGAGGCCCGGGGAGAAAAGCTCCGAGAATGCATTAAAAAGAAACAGTTTACATACAGGATTTACAAGAAATACAAGCAAGGTCTGAGAATGCATTAGCAGTTTACAAATATGATTACAAGAGGTACAACCTAGTACCAGAAACAGTTCTGTAGAACTGATTAAGATAAGCTTTTTCATTGAGAAACGTTAGCAGAAATTTCTTGAAAATGAGTGTTAAGGTTGTATAGATATTTGATAAGTAATGAGAAATTACAGGAATATGAGAAATTGTGGATATGCTTTACATGCATATATTAGAGTAGAAAGGAGTACTCTATATTTACAATATTTACAAGTTTTGTTGAGCAAAAATAGCTGTAGGAGTGGAAGAAGTAAGGAGAGGAATAAAGCCGCAGGAGAGTGCAGGGAGATTTGATAGAGATGAAAGAATATGTCTGAGGGAGGTATATAGGGTTTATGTGCCAGTAGGGGGAGACTCTTATGGCTTGAAGTGATCGAAGCTTAAGTAAGGAGGGATTATGTGCTGGAAGGGGGAGACTCTTAAGGCTTAAGGTAATCAGTGCTTAAGTAGGGAGGAGGCAGGAGCATTTCCGTTTAGTAGACAGGTGTATGAAAAGCTGGGCTTTGAAATTTTCATAGTTTGGGGTGCTTCTTAGTGATTGAGGAAGGGAAATCCATTTTTTACCTAGAGCATATGAGAGGAGCAGTTGGCCAGCAGGATGTTTGGGTTTATGGATAGCTATTAAGTTCTGATGTTTAGATCTAAGGGTTCTGTTGGGTATATAGCTACATCAGATAGGCTGAAAAAATATTTTTACGTTGGTTTTTCCATAAATTCCTAAACTCAAATTCACAGAGTCTTTCAAAAATTACTAACAGCCACATTAAGGGGGGTTTAGAATGCTGCTCCTTTTCAGAGCATTACTGTTAAATTCAACTTCTTTCCCATTAAACAGCAACTTAGAGTTCCTTTTATGCAAAAATACCTTAAGGTCAAGAATTAAATCAACAATATTCATTTTGACAGTAGGAATAAAATTAAAGCCTTTACATAATAATTCAACAACATGTTCATCAAATGATTTATCGGAGTAGTTATACACATAAAAGTCACCTTTTCTGCTGCTCATAATACTGAGACCAGTGCCCTCATGTTCATCCAAGTCTGGTATGAATAACTTCTCGTTGCTTAATAATCCCAATGTGGGTTGTTGTTCCAGCACAATTGTCACTAAAATCCCCCATTCAACCTCCCCTGAGGGTAATTCTGAATCTGTTGTACCATCGATTCCTTATCCTCTCCGAGTGTCTCTGAAGCTCCCACCCTAAAGGGGCAGCACCCTGCTAATTGACATTTTGATCTTCTTGCACTTTATTCACTAAAGGATCATCTGTGGATGGGACAAAGGAGTTAGAAGGCTTCGGATAAGCTAACCCCTTGGAGTAGTTGATGCTGTCTCTTTCAAACTTCTTTTCTTTTTTGGATTTCAGCTACTGTTTTATCCACAAAAGAAAAAATGTTGGTAAAGTTCTCTTTCTGTTGCTCAAAAAGGAGGTCTGACATAATAATTTTTTCCAGGTCAGTAGCCTCTTTAGTGAGTTCATCAATTGACCTCTGGTTATGTTTAGCCAGAACCTCTAATAGTTCACATACCTGGCGATCAAAAAGTTCAATTAGTACTAGGTGTAAGGGTGAGTTTTGAAGCAAACCATTTGGGAACTTCCAGGAGTGAAGTCGCTTAGGCACCCTTTTTACTTTAACATTCTCTCTGAAATAGCAGTTTTCAACCTGAAGCTTTCGAATTTTCAGCAACTTGTCTTTCAAAAGCTCAATGCTTTGCTGTAAAGTTCCATTTTCTCTTGGTATGTTACAATGGAAAGACAAGCTCCATTTAAACCACATAGAACAATTAATGTTCACATCACACATATCCATTCTTAAAGCTTCAGGTGTTCTCATATATTAGGAGAACTACAGTAATTCACATTACCATTTTGTCCAGGGAGAAGGTAGGTAGCTTGAGAGCCACTCACAGATTTGTATCCTGTGCGAACTACTATTTCAGACACTTGCTGGATAAGTTGTTGAACCAGCTGGGTTAATGTCCCAACTTGTCCTGATAATGCTTCCAGTCCACCAGGTACCTGAGAATTGGTTACAACACCAGAATTAACTGCAGACATAGTAAAACAAACTGGTGAACCAAACGAAAAACACAATCCAGGCTGGAAACAAACACACAGGAAACAAGGTGAACCAGATTTTAATGTCAGTTTTAGCACTTTCATCTGTATGTAGTACAAGACTTCTTCAGAAATATTATACTAATACAAAAAATCCATTAAGTACCATACTTTCCCCTCCCCTAAAACAACACATGTACTGCCAGAAACAATGAAATACACACTCCAATTAAAATACCTTACAAATTCTTGACAATTAAAGACTTGGTACCAAGCATTAAAATCACACATTCTTAAAGACACATGCTCTTTGAAAAACACACATTTGGTATATACAAGAACTTCATACTTTATAGGAAAGAAGCTTCAAAATGCTGGCAGTAGACATAGTTTCACTGAGTCCAAGTGGAAAATAAGAATTAAACCTAACTTGCCACCTTAACTTTTTATATTCAATGGTATCAGCCCAAGGATCACCTCTTACATTTTTATTAATCACCTCAAGACACAAAAATCCAAATTCATGACCAGAGTTTTAAAAGTTTACGTAGCTGTCAAGAATTTGTAAGGTATTTTAATTGGAGCATACATTTAAGTGGTTCTAGTAGTACATGTGTTTTTTTAGGGGAGGGGAATGTATGGTACTCAATTTTTTTTTTTATTAGTATAATGTTTCTGAAGAAGTCTTGTGCTACATACAGATGAAAGTGTTAAACTTGACATTAAAATCTGGTTCATCCTGTTTCCTGTGTGGTTGTTTCCAGCCTGGATTCTGTTTTTAACTGGCCTTGTGGGCCATTTTAAGCCTAGCCAATTTCCCTTTTTGTGCTCAAATTAAGCAGTTCCATTGGGTTAGATATTGGCTTTTCTCATCCCATCATCGATAATTGTATATTACCCTTAATGAGATTACCTGGGATCATACCACAGGTAATTTGAGGGGACCCATGCATGGGATAAACCATTTAGGAGCTGCTTCTATCCATTAGTAGTATACGGGGTTGTTCTGGGGTACATTTTCTGTTTGCCATCCATAGATCCAAGTTGTACTTGAATATGGACAGGGATGAACTTTGTTTTATGTGGATGGGGAGTCTGTTCCACAACAGCAGTATCTTCTGTGAGACATACCTGTCCCTCTAACCTGTTCTGTTGATGTTGCAAAAGAGGTTTACATCCATATACCTAGTATTTCTGATGCCATTTCATTTGCTGGATGTGCAGTTATTCCATCAGGACTGGCTCAGAGGATGCTTTGTTTACCAGACACAGGTAAACTCTTAGCAGTCTGTAGGACACATGGTATAGTGACAGGGATTTGAGTTGGTCCATGTAACACATGTTGTTTTGTCCTTGTATCCTTTTAGTAAGGCATCTCTGTGGATGTTCCAGTTGCTGCATGTGACCGGACATATATATACCAAAGGGGACATTTTATTCAATGACTGGCCTAATGAGGGCTTAGTAAAGTGAGGACAATGACATCTCTAGATCTAGACACAATCCCTTTGTTTATAAGCTGTGCAATACAAAAAGACAATCTTACAAGAATGGACATGTTAGTCAAATGTTAGGTCGCTGTCTGCATAATTTCCCAAATCCCAAGCAACTGGTTCAACTTTTAGGAAAATATTGTTAATGCAGTTGTTCCCTTGGATAGATGACTTCCAAAAGGGCACAATAATGCATTTTTTGGCATTTGGTTTCAGTCCATGATTTTGGCACCAGTAAGTTATTTATTTGGGACAAACCTTCCTACAAGATGGCTAAGTCATTTGGGCATTCACTGTCTACTCTTTCCTTGTAGTCATCTGCAAACCTAGTCAGCCAGAGACCTTTGGTATTGGCTTTTACTTCAGAAAAGTAGATGCCAGGCAGGGAAAGTCCCAGCACAGAACCCTGGAGGACTCCACTGATGACTGATGTTTTTGTAGACATAACTTCCTCTATTTTGATTTTCTGCATCCTATCTGTGAGCCAGTTGGCAAACCAGTGATTGAGTCATTGAAAATATGTATATAGTCTGATACCAGATATATTGGTATTAATTGATAATATGTATCAGTTATATGGCTTGATATCAGATACATTTCTACTCATTGATAATATGTATCAGTTATATAGTTTGACATCAGATACAGTGGTATTCATTGAAAACAAGCTTCAGTTATATAGTTTGATATCTGCTGTATTGGTATCCCTTGATAATAGGTATCAGTTTTATAGTCTGGCATCAGATATATTGTTATTCATTAATAATACATATTCATATAGCTTGATGTCAGATTTGTATTCATTGATAGTATGTATCATTTATATAGTTTGACATCAGATACAATGGTATTCATTGATAATCAGCTTCAGTTATAAAGCTTGATATCTGCTATATTGTTATTCCTTGATAATATGTACAAGTTATTTAGTCTGATATCACATATATTGGTAGTCACTGATAATATTTATCAGGTACATATCTTGACATCAAATGTAGTGGCATTCATTGATACCTAGACATCAGATATATCAGTATTCACTGATATGTATCAGTTACATAGCTGGACATCCAGTATATTGACATTCATTGATAACTCATTGATAACATGAATGAGTTATATAACATGACATTCAATACATTGGTATTCATTTATAACATATAAAATTTACATAGTTTGGTATCAGTTATTTATTTATTCATTTATATTATTTTGTTTTGTTTTATTACCAGGAAGGTCCAGCTGGTCACAAGGTCCCTTTTCAGTTGTAACCTGGGGAGAAAAGTTCCATACTCATAAAATTAAAGAACAATTTATTCTTCTATCACATGCTCACATTCTGTGCAACTACTAAGAAATAGTAATACAGAAGACCTCCTTCTGTGCCACCCATTCTGCAACCATTCATTCAGTATAGTTACAAAATAAATACAAAATATTTCATTTCATATTCATTCACATTGCTCCAACCAGTCATTTAGTACAAAATACTATTTTGCCAATCCATTAACTTTTTATGCATTCCATATACAATGGCATCTGGATCTGATACGGAGTTAGCATTCACTTTCCTAAATGCTTCATCCTGCTCATTGATAGTGGTTTCTTTTTCATATTCTTCCTTAACTTGCTCCAGTTTTTTCACATTCCATTATCTTTTATCTTCCCTCTTATTATCTCAGATTTCCTTCTGGTTATATAATCTTTCTAAAACTGCAGTGCTTCACATTTTCCAACTTCATTCCATAATTTCTCATTTATTCCTTTTATTCCCTTTTCTATTTTAATATACTCCCTTTCATCCATATTGGCAAATGATCTGAAAAAACTGTCACAACTGCATCAATGTCTGCAACCCCCCAGGCCTTTTGATAAAATAAAATAAAATAACCAGTTTCACTTCCGAATATTCCAACTCCATAAGTCCATTGACTTTTATTCCATACCATTAATTTACCACATTTTATTACATCCTGCAGTTTTTTTAAATAGTTCGCTTTCTTTTTACATTTTTCCCCTTAAGTCACAGTTCATCTCCTGCTATTATAATTTTCATGCTGACCACTACATAAGCTAATATTTTATGAAACAAAGTATCTCTTTTTTATTGGTTATATATGCTATAATCCTCTATTTCATATCCACAGTTGTTAATCATCCCATCCTTACCAGTATTATACCTAGTATTTTTACCATTTAATATAACACAGCCCTACAGAGCACTGTTCACTTCCTAAGTTATATAGTACATTTTCACCCCACAATTTTTGTGTTTGTACTCTTATTTGTCAGAAATCATACATTTTTAATACAACATCCACATCATATTTAGCACACCATTCCATTATTCCTATTCTTACATTAATAATGCTGTTCACATTTACTGAACGTGATGTAAAGTAATTAATTTTGCTTCTGTTTAAGATTAAGGGAATTATTTTTAAATACTCATTTTCTTATTTTACTCTTGCTCTCTTTGAACACTTTTTCTTGAATCTCTGTATTCTTATTTTGACAGTTTATATTCACCATTTTCTTTTTTATTTTCCTTCATATTTATTACTGCAAATTCCTTTTCCTATCCTTTACTCTTTTAGTATTTTTTTTATTTCTGACTGTCTTCCAACTTATACCTTCTTCATCACTTACTTCCAAACTTTCTTCCTCTTGTTTTTTTCTTTATTTTTACCTCTAAATTGTCATTATTCTGTAATATCCATTCTTTTTCTGATTCTTCTGCTACACTTCCCTCAAAACTACTTATCTGCACGTTTAAAGCTTATTCTTTCTCCATCCATAAATAACCAACCTGATTACACCTATAACATCTCAACGTTTTTTTGCATCATGTCCCATTTCTTCACACAAAAAACATTGTTCACATTTATCTATAAAATGCTCTTCTTTTCCACAAAAGAAATGAGTCTTGAGTTGTCCCAAATATTTCACAACACCTATGTTCACCTAAATAGTTATAATGCTTGGAATATGCACAATATTTTCATTTACCATTTCAGTACCATAATACATGCCCATCCCCTAGCCCATATACCTCTCCTATCATATACTTTCACAATGTCCAAAAAATTATGACATATTCCTACCAAATGTTTTTTCAACATTTTTTTCATCAACGCCAGTTTAAAATTGCACATTTAACTCTCTTATAAACTCTCTGTTAAATGCTTTAATAACATGTAAGTTCCAAGGGCACGGATCCTTCATTTTCTCATATTCAGAAACAATTTTCTGTACTCTGTCCATTCTCAAAAATAAGACCACAAAAAGTTTCTTTGTTAATTAAAATGAAATCCCTTATCTCTTGTGTTTTATCGTCCAATGGAACTATAACATAGTCCCAAATATTTTACATGTTTAATTCTTTTTTTTTTTTTTTGTTTCCCTTGTATTCGAATGGGTACATTTTCTTATTATAGTACTGACTTTTTCAATCACTTTCTTCTTTCTTTCTTTCTCGCTCCTTCTGTGACTGTCTCTGCATTTGACTTTCTTTATGCCCTGTACATTGTCAATTTTTTAGGATCGGTACTGCCTCTTCTTTTTGGATTTTTTCCATTATTTCTCCCCATAAAGCTTCTCCACTCTTAAATGGCTTTCTTTGTACCATCCTGTCTTTCAGTAAATTATCATGCAACCCTTCTGACTAGATGGTTGTAACAGCACAATCTTCTTTGCTTAAATGGTCTTGTTTCTGATTCACCAAACAGTTTCTTTTGAAACATAATTTCTGTATCATTGTAACACTGTTACATTGAAGCAAACCCAAACAACTCACCTCCTTTCCCTTTTCCATTATGACCTTGCCTGCACACCATCCTGCTAGCTGTCACCGCATTAGGAACAGAACATGTGCACGTACTTGCTAGCTGAACAAGCTATGAGAAGGAGAAGTCCAAATTTCTCCCTAATAGTTTCAATACCAACTCAAGTATCCCCTGAAAAGAGGTCACTATCCTAGTAAGACTAACCCAGTCAACAAAGGATAAAAAAATAAATAATAAATAAATAAAATATTGGTATTCATTGATTATATGTGTAAGGTATGTAGCTTTACATGAGATATATTGGCATTCATTGATAATATTTATCAGGTGTATAGCTCTGTATCAGATATATTGGTGTTTATTGATAATATGTATCGAGTACATATCTTGACTTCATATATACTGGTATTCATTTCTTATATGTATAATGTACATAGCTTTACATCAGATATATTGGTATTCTTTGACAATATGCATTGGTTGCCCAGCTTGACATCAGATATATTAGAATTATTTGATAAAATCTATCAGTAATATAGTGTGATCTCAGGTATACTGGTATTAATTGATAATATGTGTCAGGCATATACCTTGACATCAGACATATTGCTATTCATTGATAACATGTATATGTTACATAACTTGACATCAGATATATTAGAATTAATTGATATTATGTGTCATTTATATAGCTTCATATCACATATATTGATTGGTATTTATTGAGAATATGTTTCAGGTGCATAGCCTGACATCAGATATATTGGTATTCATTAGTAATACTTCTCAATTATATAGTCTGAAATTAGAATATATTGGTATTCATTGATAACATGTACCAGTTATATAGCATATCAGATATATTGATATTCATTAATAACATCTGTCAATTATATTGCTTGTCATGAGACATATTGGTATTCATTGATAACATATATCAGGTATAGGGATATTTATTGATAATGTAAAAGTTATAAAACTTGTCATGATAATATGTATCAGGTACATAGATTGACATCAACCATATTGGTGTTCATTTATAATATGTATCAGTTGTATATCAATAATATCTTTGACTTACGGTGTATTGGACTTCATTGAGAATATGTGCATAACCTGACATCAGATGTACTGAAGTTCATTAAAAAAGGTATACAGATTTATATATACAGCTTCACATTAGATGACTTGACATTTATTGATGATATGTGTTGACATATAGATGACTAAGAGGGTGCACTTAATCTTTCACTAGCTCTTTTCTTCATCACCCCTACCAAAGCAAAGGCACGCAGGAAAAAAAAGCAAGAATTTGATTATTGTACTGACAAAATTAGAACTTTAATCTGATCTCTGTTGTGCATTTTATTTTACTGTCCACTTTATATGATTGTATCCGGAGTATTTAGTTTCTTTTCTTCTATGTAGCACTGCCTCTGATTAGTTACAGATTTATAATATTATTTTAGTTTATTGTTTTCACTGAAAAATGTCCAGTATTATAATGTATGTTGTATAATACAATGACTAAACTGTATGTATATATTTCTCAAAAAAACAAAAAAAGGACCCAAGCAGCACAAGATACCCCAATTTATTGTCATGACACAGGATAAGCAGAATCCCACACACTAAGCACTTTCACCATGTAGCAATGGCTTCTTCAGAGTAGAGTGGGAAGTTCAATCCATACATTTAAAAAGCTTGACATCACCTACGCTCAATTGCTCCTTGCACCATTCCTTTAATAACTTCTCACAATAATAATGCTTCTCAGTACCTAACAACATAGATGAAGAAAGTAGACAAGAGTATAAGGAGATGAGGTGCATGGCAAAGAGAGGGGTGGCAAAGGCTAAGGATAAGACGTATGAAGAGTTGTATAAAAGGTTGGACACTAAGGAGGGAGAAAAGGACCTGTACCGATTGGCTCAACAGAGGGACCGAGCTAGTAAAGATGTGCAGCAGGTAAGGGTAATAAAGGATAATGAGGGAAATGTACTCACAAGTGAGGAGAGTGTGTTGAGCAGATGGAAAGAGTACTTTGAGGGGTTGATGAATGAAGAGAATGAGAGGGAGAGAAAGTTGGATGATGTGCGGATAGTGAATCATGAAGTGCAGTGGATTAGCAAGGAGGAAGCAAGGATAGCTGCAAAGAGGATGAAGAACGGAAAGGCTGTTGGTCCAGATGACATACCTGTGGAAGCATGGAGGTGTTTAGGTGAAATGGCAGTGGGGTTTTTAACTAGATTGTTTAATGAAATCTTGGAAAGTGAGAGGATGCCTGAGGAATGGAGAAAAAGTGTTTTGTACCGGTTTTTAAGAATAAGGGTGATGTGCAGAGATGTAGTAACTACAGAGGGATTAAACTGATCAGTCACAGCATGAAGTTATGGGAAAGAGTAGTGGAAGCTAGATTAAGAAGGGACGTGATGATTAGTGATCAGCAGTATGGTTTCATGCCAGGAAAGAGCAGTACAGATGAGATGCTTGCTCTGAGAGTGTTGATGGAGAAGTACAGAGGAGGTCAGAAGGAGTTGCATTGTGTCTTTGTGGATTTAGAGAAAGCTTATGACAGGATGCCTAGAGAGGAGTTGTGGTATTGTATGAGGAAGTCAGGAGTGTCAGAGAAGTATGTAAGAGTGGTACAGGATATGTACGAGGGTAGTGTGACAGTGGTGAGGTCTGTGGTGGGAGTGATGGATGCGTTTAAGGTGGAGGTGGGATTACATCAAGGATCAGCTCTGAGCCCTTTCTTATTTGCAATGGTGATGGACAGGTTGACAGACGAGATCAGACAGGAGT
>NC_056735.1:1434496255-1434563755 GCF_019279795.1 Protopterus annectens | reverse complement strand
TTCTATAATGCCTATATTGAAAGAAAAGGCGGAATTAGTTTAACTGGCTGTTTCATTAGGTATTGATAAAGTATTTTACTTTTAATTTTAAATATGTATTTTATATAACTTTTGTGTATATTTTTAATACATATTAACATATAGTGTCTTTTATTCACCATTAGGAAAGTACATATACATGTACCATACATTGTTCTATATTTTTTGTAGAGAAATGTTTTTGTAGAAATGAATTTTTTATTATATTGAATCTAACTAATTAATTATTCATTTTTTGGTCATGCATATACTGCTTACTATTATGAGAAGTGGTATTTTAAGCACAGTATTGGTTAATATTGAACCAATGAATTTAAACTGTTTGTTATTTAAGCTTCAATGTTTTTACTATTACTTGTTCTGATGAAGTCAATTTACTTGATGAAAGCGCTTAACCTCATGTCTTTGTGTTAATAAAATTTTTCTGTGGACCCGCAACGCTGTGCTACATTTGGTTAACATTTGTAAATTTTGTTTATAGAAACCTGTTGTACATACTATGTTGTTATGCGATGAAATATGTGACTCTATTACAACTTATTTGTTATGTATGTCATCTCCACACAAATGAAATGTCTTGCCCATAACCCTTTGTCACATTTTATTCCTTCATTTCAATTCAGAAAGGTCTTGTCAACATAGATTCTTAAAAAAAAATTCAAGGTATTGCTCTAGACAGAAACCCTGCCAGAGATAGTGTCTTTGCATGTTTTTTGAAGGCGCATATGGATGTTATGCATAAAATGTTATAATCCATCCATGCTTATGAGTTGGATCCATCTTCTGTTGTTTTCTGGGAATAACCACTGCCATTAATGGCATTTAATCCTCCATTAGGGAATGGAAGTAGATTGCTGGGCCTTTAATCTGCATCACATACACACCACACAAACACCTAGGGGCAATTTAGATTCATCAATCTACCTGCCGCATGCCTTTGAAAGATGTGAAGAAATCTGAGTACCTGGAAAAAACAGACATTAACTGCTTTTTATATATATATATATATATATATATATATATATATGTATATATATATATATATAAACCTTTTTAAACTGACCTTGAAAAACTTTTTAGTAATCAGGCTTTTCAATCTCCCCTCACCATCCCTGCCTTCTGATTTTCATCGATTTTCACAACTTCTTTTTTTCTCCAATGTCCTGAAAAGTTCTATAAGAGCTGACGGATGGTGTTTTTAATTATACAGATAATGAAGTCTTAACAGACTACCATTTTGTTATACTTTAACACTTTTAACAAGGTAAACTGTGCACAGCTTATTAATGCTCATCCCATTCTGTGCTGTGCTCCTAGTGTCATGGCCTTTTCTGTGAGTGATTTAAGTTATAGATAATTATGAATGAAAGTGTGTTTCTCTTCTTAATCCTCTGCATACACTGGGTAGGAGTGTCACTAGCATCTACACTTGATACCTTGTTTTATTTTTTCATTTTACATTAATTATTTCTCTACAGATATACCAAACTATTCCCCATATTTTGTGAGTGTATCCTCATTATATGCAAATCAGAAGAGGAAATCATCTTCTGGTGACAGCTAGCACATCTGTATACCCCCTACATAGTCTGCTTGAGTTGTTGTTGTCTTTCAGCTTTTCCCGGTTAGGGGACGTCACAGTGGAACTCCAGTCCACTAATGATTGGCAGTAGATTTTCACGAACGCCGAGGTGCCAGCTTGACGTTCAACCTTCAGCGAAGGCATGCCCATTTACACATGTCTTTCGAACACCCATCCAACCACGGGGAGGACATGCAGACTCCACACAGAAGGCACTCCCTACATTCCAGCTGAGAGTCAAATGGGACAACCTCTTGCTGTGAGGCAACAACGCTACTGCTGCACCACCGCGGCTACATAATCTGCTTGAGTGCTATCCTAAAAGCAGCTATTGGAAATCAAGAATTCAGAATCTGAAGTTGCAAGGTAAACGACTAGCAGAGATTTGAAATAATATTTTTTTTCACTGGAAGGATAAGAGATAGTTGAAACAATGCTCTAAAGCAATTAGAAAAGACAGAAACAGTGATGGAATTCAAAAATGCATGGCCAATATCTAAGGTAACATACTCTGGTGGATTAGGAAAAAATAAGCTGTAGATAAGCAGGAACTACAGATTATATAACAATTTGGAAAGAGGCAGACTGGGTTTGTCAAAATATCTGTATCATCTGTTAAAATGTATTTTTATTCATTATGAATTTTAAGATTGATCTCTAACCAGAAACAACTCATTCAATTAGTGCCAGTCTGACAATTCCTAAAAGTCATCTGATGAAGTTCTGTGCATAAAAGATAACATTAAAAGCAGCTTAAGCCTTATACAGTTGAATAGCTGCATGTATAAGATAATTATGTTAACTGGGATACATAGCTAGGGGTCCTTAACTAAAGTCTCTCAATATTGGAGTTCATACAGAACCTTCAACATTGCTCCAGACGAAACGTTTATTTTTTTGTCTGATATTTTTACTTTATCTGTTGAAAAACTGTTCCTTTTGTACTGTACTTTAAAAGTCTCTGGTTATTTTCTGCTGTACACCAAAGCAACTTTAATGGTTAGTTCTAATAATGTACATGGACACCAGAGCAGGATAGTAACACTTTCTCTGAATTATAATGCAAATGCATGCTAAGATGATTACATAGAATTACTATAAAATGGTCAAGTGACTAATGGTCAGTAATTTTCAAACAATAAGAGAAAGAAATAAAATAATGAAGAAGCTCAGTAGAATAGTCATAGCTTCATCTCCTTATAAAAGTAATGGAATTCAGTAGGAAAATGTACATTAAACAGCATAAAGATATAACAGTGTCTCCTTGTGCATATGTTTATTGACTTCATGGTGACATACATCACATGACACAGTACATGCGTATGTATGCAGAACAATATCAGTTTTTTCCATCTCCTGTTCATGAAGATTTAACAGTTTCTTTTGAGGTCCCTTTGAGGTAACCCCAAACACTTGCTGTAGACAGATTTATTATTGTGCATGCTTCATGTAAAGTTTCACACAGATATCATGTTTTTGCTTTGTTTATATCAGTATAGATTATACCTTTGTTGCCTTAACAGATTAGCTGTACCTTCTCAGTTCTGAATACATACATACATACTTATCCTTTTCCAAATCCCAGGTGTACAACTGCTTAAAATCTGTAAGCTATTTATGAGCTATTTGTTTTTTATGCCACAGAAAAATATATAGAAGTTCCCTCAGGATTAGGCATCTTTCTTTAAAATTGTAGCAGATTATCAATGTGAGTGCTCATGTGTCTGTGAATGTTATCATCTCATTCAAACTGCAGCAGGACCATCATTACTCTTTTCCTTTTTATCCATTTTATACCAAAACGTAGATGTGCCCTTTGTGATTTCTGAATCTGATCTGCAGGTCATGGTACCATTAAGGGAATATAACTTAGAAAAACATTTTTTTTTAGAGAAAATAGTTTACTAGAATTGTATTTGTCTCACAGCAAGAGGTTCTCCGGTTCGATTCTCGGCTGGGGTGCCTTCTGTGTGGAGTCTGCATGTCCTCCCTGTGGTCACGTGGGTTTTCTCTGGGTGCTCCGGTTTCCTCCCACATCCCAAAGACATGCAGTAGGTGAATTGTTCACTCTAAATTGGCCCTAGGTGTGAGTGTGTGCATGTGTGTGCCTTCTGTGGAAGGTTGGGCGCCGAGCTGGCAACTCAACACCGTAAAACTCCACTGCCAATCATGAGCAGACAGATGATCCGCTGTGACGACCCCTAACCGGGAAAAGCCAAAAGAAGAAGAAGTCTACTAGAATTGTATTGCTGTGTGAATTTACTTGGTGTGTGAATCAGCTGGATACCGGACTGTACAAGATCTTTTTTGATCATTGTATTGGAATTAAAAGAATTGTATGGAATTCTGTTCAGCAGCCAGGTAAAAAGCTAATTTTTTGATATATGGATATTTTCTTCTGCTAAAGCCTGAGCTTTTGAGTATCAGAATCTGAATCAAAGGCAAAGCAAAGATATATTAACTTTCACTGTGATGCCCACTTACTATATTGTAATTCAAAATTAATCACTAATGTATTTACAGGCAGCAGGTTACCTTATTGAGGAACTACTTGACACAATCTGATTCTTGAAAGCTATTCATAAAAAATCTTGTCAGTGAAAACTGTATTATAGACTCAGATTGTACAGGCATGGATTAAGGAAAATATCATATCTCTGTGATTATGTGATCTCAGAGTAGCAAGGGATATGGGTAGAGAAGTAAGAGTTCCCTCATCAAAAACAGTGTGTTCTGCTTTCACCCTTTAGCTTTTTCTTTACTGTATATAGTGTCTTGTTTATTTCTGATTTATGTAAGAACAGTTCATTGAGTACAGTTTTTGATGACTAGTTTGTGATGACTTGACACTCATCATAGTTCCATTTTTCAGATGATCTAGATCTATTTTTCCTTGTCAGTTATAGCTTTAAATTACAAATATTAGCATTGAGAAACATTTGTTTACAATCATTTTCTCTCTAGAATATGCTTTTTGTTGGAATATTTTAGAAAAAAGGCTCATTTATTTCTTCAGCTCATCTCTTGAGATAATTAGGATCTCTGATGTTGTAGCACTGTACTTGTGCATCATATTTTGAACAAGAAATTAATCACAGATACTAGAAACGCAGCAGGTAGCAGCTTGGTTCTTTGAAGACCTCTTTGCTGACATGTTATATAATACATTTAATTAATAAGTCTTGAGCATTAAGCTAAAGTATTTAAATCAAGAATATCATATATATGAACATGTATGTATAACAATATAAGTATACATGGATTAATAGTAGCATTCTCTAAGCATAAATTATCTATTCTTGATGGATAATTTGATATGTAAATATCTTTTAGGTCCAAAACTGACCCAATTACTGGTGCTGTGAAAAATACCAAATATCATCAACTGTAGTAAGTACCTATTTTGTATTATTATTATTATTATTATTATTATTATTATTTTAGAGTGATTTCAAAATAAGATATGCAGGATAATTCATGTAGTTAAACAAAATATTGTTTTATGCTCTTGTTTTGTCAGTGTTTCATATCTCTGATCATATTGACAGCACTAACATCAAATCTTCTAATGTACATTTTCCATTCTTCTCAGGGACTTCAAAATATTAGAATACACAATCCTTCATTGGATGGGTCCTCTCTCTCTTTCTAGGGAGGGGAAATCTATGTGCTAACCTGAGACTTGGGACAGGAATGGTTAGAGAGAGAAGTCTTCATGCACTGGCCTCTTCATAAATTTCTTGGTTTGAAAATACCTTAACTCTGTGACATGCTATATTACATGTTCAGATGGGCACTGCATGGAGTGTCCTGAGGGACTGCATTTTCCTGCATTGTTGTCCTCATTTCAATGTCCCACCCCCACCCCATGACCATGTTAACTAATTAATTTCTCCTATGTCTTTGTCCCATCATTCTCCACCTAGGCAAGGGCAAGGAGTCATCCTCTTCATCATTCCTTTCTTACCCCACATCAGATGCCCCACTACCTAAGTTGCCTGACAAGCCTGAATTGTCTGACAAACCTGAATTGTCTGGTTTGTAGTCAAAGCTTCATCCCTCTATGCCATGATACCACCAGAATATATGATATATTTGAGGAATAATTGCTTGGGAGGTTAATTAAAGTAGATATCAGATTTTAACCATGTGCTGAACAAATACACAGACATTTTGAATTTACCTTATCATTTTGCATCATTTTGTATGTTTTTATTTATTTATTAATTTATTACTGTGTCTGTGCATATGATGCTGGTTTGCTGGTGCACAGCTGTACACATTTCTATGCTTTAGTATATTTAATATTCCCAAGCAGATGCAGAACTTTCAGCTGCACATTTCTTTTAAATGAAATATTGTCACACAGAGAAATCTGTTCTTATAATTTCTGCTTTAGCTTTATATGTCATTTTTGTGAAAATTTTACAAATATCCACTGTGATATTTATAATCCTAAAATGTCTTTTGAGACCTCTAATGAACACATATAAAATTTAATCTTTTATCTGGAAATAGAACATTTAGTAAGGATGCCAAAAAGGGAAATAAGAATTTTGTTTATAAGTAAGTCAAGAATTGGCAGATTTAGAGGAAAACAGTCTTTATCTGCTTTCCACATCCAGTCACAGGTATCACTTCCTTACCATGAAAACAGCAATATACTGAAATTATGTGCATCAAATGCATAGAGCTTTCTGTCTGATAAAGACACACATGTTTAATGAAAAGCAGAAATACACAAAATACTCTTGGTGCCACATGCAATCATTGACTTCTACAGCTTTTGGAAGGTATTAAACTCCTGTAGTCCACAAAGAACTATTAGACATGCAGCTAAAGGAAGGCTAAAGAAAGGCTAAGTATCTTTCAAAAGGCCTTTCCTGTTTATTACCATACTGTATATAGATAATTGGAACAATTGTCTAATGTACTCAGACGAACGTTTAATCCTTAAAGAAACTAACACAGTATATGAGAGATGTACATACATAACTTCCCGGAAGGCGAAATTCTCACTTGCAAGTAAGGTTATCAAAAACACACACGCTAACTCTTCACACATACTGTTTACCACACACACACACACACACACACGTGCTGTTACTTAAAAGTAACCTTTCCAAACAACTCACAGAAACGGACGCAGGAGACTCGACTGCAAATAACTCAGTTTTAATGTAAAAATTGATTCACCCAACACGAACACAGAAACACGAATAGAAATGCAACAAATCCAAAAGCATGAACGCCTTTCTAATACATAAATGGACTTCATCAGATTCCATTTCAAACTAAAACATACATCTTTTATACTGGTTTAAAAAAAACATTAACCAATCAATTCACAAGATACTTTCAAAATCCTCAAATAAAGCCTCTAATCTAATTAATAATTCATTATATTGCCCTCATTATTGAATACACTTCAAAAATCAATTCATAAAAACTTCATAAATAACCATCATTAAAAACTGTTCCTTCATATTTTACCAATGTAATTAAAAATAAATAATGATAATAATAATAATTAAATAATTAAAATCCTGATGTTAAAAACAGCTCCATTCATACTAACTAGGGAATTTTACACCATTACATCACATTCGTATTTGCTCTAGTGCCATCTGCTGTCGATTTCCTATAAACACACTTTGTATTTTGTAATACTGTGTTTTATATCTTAGCAGATCTCATCTTTAGTAAAGGCAAAATTGATATGTACTCATTTAATCCAGGTGTTTTGTTTGCTTCCAAGTTCACCTGCCACCACATTTCCCTGTAAGCTATAATCTCTTCCCAGAGACCCCCTCTAATATCCCATTTTACTTGATCAAGGACAAAAAATTGAAATTTTGCTTCGGAGCAGGTTTTAAAGTGCCTAAATAGTGCATTTGTTTCCTTTTCTTTTTTTATTTCGTACAGATGTTCATATATACGTCGTTTCAGGGTTCTTTCAGTCTTTCCAACATAAAAGGAGGAACATTTTATACAAACTGCCAAATATACTAAACCTTTAGATTCGCAGTTGTAATACCCTTTACTGTTCACCCATTTTCCTCTACTTTCTATAAATATTTTTTCCTTATTAACTAAATACTCACATTGTTTACATTTTCCACACCTGAAAGTTCCCTTTTTACTCCTTGCTCCATTTAATCTTTCCATACTATTCCTATTTTTTTCCAAAATTCCTTTAATACTTATAGTATTCCTAAATACTACCTTAGGGGGATATACTGGTAATCCTTCCAAGTCACTTATAGCCCTAAACCTATCCCATTCCTTCTGAAATACATTTTTTATGTTCTTATTTAATAAGTTGTATTCAAGGACAAGTGCCTGTTGAAAATTCACCTCCTGTTCCATTTCTCTATTTTTTTCTTCTCTTATACCCAAAATTGGAAAAAATCTATCTTTTCTTCCTTTTTCCACTTCTTCTCTTATTTCCTTAACAAATTCTACTGGGTACTCCCTATCCAAAAACATTTTTTCTAATAGGTCACATTCCTTTCTGAATTTATCATCCTCACTTGTCATTCTGGACCCTCTTACAAATTGTCCTTTCACTATATTTTTCTTAGTATATACAGGATGGGCACTATTAAAATGTAAAAAAGAATTTACATATGTGGGTTTTCTATGAATACTTGTTTCAAATCTTTTGTTTTCCAAATTAATTTCCACGTCTAAATATGAAATAATTTTGAATGAATAATTATAGGTAAACTGTAAAAACTCTGTAGTCTGCCCTAAATATTTAATAAAATCTTTTAATTTTTCCATACCACCTATCCAAAAAATTAAAATATCGTCAAGGAACCTTTTATATAGAGTCCAATTGACAGCATAGGGGGATTTTAGTAAGTATTGTTCCTCCCAATTCGCAAGAACTATATTTGCAAAGGTGGGTGCACAGGCTGCCCCCATTGCTACTCCTTGTAGCTGTTGAAAAAATTCCCCTTTAAAAGTAAGGAAATTATTTTTCAACACTAGGTCCATTAAGCCTGTGCACACCACCTTTTCTTCATGTGTCAATTTTTTATTTTTGAAAATTTCTTCCTCAAACATAGACATTCCTGCGCTATATGGGATGGACCCAAATAAATCAATTATATCAATAGTTACTAGGATTAGGTCGTCATGGTATTTGTCCTCTTTCAAACATCTCAACAGGTCCCATGAATCTTTCAAGATTACTTCCTTCTCTTGCCATACATGTTTTGCTTGAAAATCCACGTATTTGGCTAGAGTATGAGTTTTGGACCCACCCGCTGAGACAATAGGTCTCAGTGGTGGGTGAATTTTCGGAATACCGAATATCACGGGCACCTTTGGTTTATCCACCTTCAAAAATTCTAATGTTTTGATGTTTATAAGATTTTCATACACCATGCTTTCCAAAATGTTATCAATTTTCTTGTAGGCTGTATTAATTTCATTCCTGGACACTGTTCCATACTTAACTTCGTCCCTTAATATTGTGTTCATCTTTCCTTCATATATCATAACATCCATCACCACTATCCCCCCACCTTTATCGGGCTTCATTACCCTAATATCCTTGTTAATTTTTAGTTCTTCTAATATGTGGTATTCATTTGGGTTTAAATTTTGATGGGTCCCTTGATACTTCATAATTTTCTCCTTTTTTCTAATTTCTTTTTCCATAATATTTTCAAAATTCTTTAACTGTGTGTGTATAGGTGGGTTAAATACAGATTTTTTTATTAATTGTTTCCCCTGCTTACCTCTATCAATTACATTTGAATTAATACCTTCTTTGTAAAATAATAATTCTAAATTCATTTTTCTAACAAAAAGTTTCATATCAATTAATGTTTGGGTAGAATTTCCTTTTATAGATGGTATAAACTTAAAACCTTTTTCAAGTAACCTAAAATGGTTAAATTCTAACTCTAATGTACTTAAATTGTAAATTGTGAATCCATCGGAAGTGTACCTACTACCATTTACTTCTATACTCTTACCCATCCCCTCTCCTTTTAGGTTAACCTTTACACCTGTAGTGCCTACATCTATACTCTCATTCGTCTCAATATATGTACTAACTGTTTCCTGTGTAGCATTGTTTATAGGACTGAGGGTACCATACACTAGTATCTCCCCCTCCCCCTTCTCCCCCCCCAATGTTGAAAATTTTCATTCCGTCTATTTTCTGACCTGTTTTCCCCCCTATGTTCACCCAGGGGTGGAAATTCCATTTCATATTCATTGTCAGCCCACAGCCGGTCTTCATAATTTTCATTAGGTTTCCCTATTCTCTTCTTGGTGTCATTATAATTATATTGATATTTATTCCTATAAAAGGAGGGTTTAGGGTAACAAGTCTGAATTTCATATTCATGTATGTCCCTCTTTAATTTATCCATCTTTCTATTTATTAAGGCATTACATTTCTCCTCCACCTCTTCCTGAATATCATAATATTTCTTTCTTTCTGTACTAACTTTAAAAATTAAGTCATCTTTAATCAAAGCATCGAGGGCATCTATCTGTAATTGGAGGCTTATCAAATTTCTTTCATTTTCTTTAATAATAAGTTTGACAATTTCCAAACCACATTTGTTAAATACTAACAACAATTCCTTGTGAAAACATGATCCAATTTGAACATTATTCGGATATTTCCAGGTCCTCAGACCTTTAGGTACAATATCCCTTCTCAAGCATTCAGTTAAATATGCATTTTCTATTACTATAGTTTTATATTTATGCATTAAATCGTACATATTATCAACCTTTTTACTGTAAGAGTCTGTGTTCACGCCACCCATGACTTTGAAAGTATATTGCTTTTTTAACCAGTCATTTAAATCAGTCGGTTTATTTTTTGTAACAGTACCTGTAGAAGCCCGACCTTTCTGTGTTTGGCTTTTGTTGAGCAAGTCCTTTGAAGCCATTTCCTCTGGGTCTACGCGAAAAATAAAAGGGGTATCTCCAGGATCAAATCTGCTACCATTCTTTCAGCTCCTTCTAACCCTCTTCCGCTTACTTCTCCGCTTCATTTCCTTGCTCATCCACCAAGTACCACGCATTATCGGGTTCCTTGTTCGCCAAAGTCTTACACAGAGGTGTGAGCAAATCGATCAGCTCGGTTAGTTGTCCTACCAGCTTCCTCGACTGCCCACTATCACTGCTTCCTGGGGTTTTTGCCTCGGTCTCCGCTTCCATGTCGCTAAAAAGCACCAAACTCAAGAAGAATGTAGCGAACCAAAATCACCAATCCACAGAAACGGACGCAGGAGACTCGACTGCAAATAACTCAGTTTTAATGTAAAAATTGATTCACCCAACACGAACACAGAAACACGAATAGAAATGCACCAAATCCAAAAGCATGAACGCCTTTCTAATACATAAATGGACTTCATCAGATTCCATTTCAAACTGAAACATACATCTTTTATACTGGTTTAAAAAAAACATTAACCAATCAATTCACAAGATACTTTCAAAATCCTCAAATAAAGCCTCTAATCTAATTAATAATTCATTATGTTGCCCTTATTGTTGAATACACTTCAAAAATCAATTCATAAAAACTTCATAAATAACCATCATTAAAAACTGTTCCTTCATATTTTACCAATGTAAATAAAAAATAAATAGTAATAATAATAATAATTAAATAATTAAAATTCTAATGTTAAAAACAGCTCCATTCATACTAACTAGGGAATTTTACACCATTACTTCACATTCATATTTACTCTAGTGCCATCTGCTGTCGACTTCCTATAAACACACTTTGTATTTTGTAATACTGTGTTTTATATCTTAGCAGATCTCATCTTTAGTAAAGGCAAAATTGATATGTACTCATTTAATCCAGGTGTTTTGTTTGCTTCCAAATTCACCTGCCACCACATTTCCCTATAAGCTATAATCTCTTCCCAGAGACCCCCTCTAATATCCCATTTTACTTGATCAAGGACAAAAAATTGAAATTTTGCTTCGGAGCAGGTTTTAAAGTGCCTAAATAGTGCATTTGTTTCCTTTTCTTTTTTTATTTCGTACAGATGTTCATATATACGTCGTTTCAGGGTTCTTTCAGTCTTTCCAACATAAAAGGAGGAACATTTTATACAAACTGCCAAATATACTAAACCTTTAGATTCGCAGTTGTAATACCCTTTACTGTTCACCCACACACACACGTGCTGTTACTTAAAAGTAACCTTTCCAAACAACTACTCAGCAATCACTAAAGCACACACCAAAAGCAACATGTAACACTACACATAAGCCTACATCCAATGATCCCCCAAGATCAAAGCCCATAAGGCAAGCAGACATTTTACCTAGTATTCTTATCAATGGGGATTCTATTGTACAACACACAGATTCTCCTCTCACCAGGATTGACATGGAGAAGATAACTGTCAGTTGCCTATCTGGAGCTCGGGTCCACAATATCATGCACATATTCATGTCACCTCACCATAGGTACCAATATGATTCTGTCATAGCCCATGTGAGTGCAAATGACCTGAGACATACTTTACTAGACTATATGAAAAGAGATATTATGGATCTCTCTGAATATGTGTCTCAGACAGGTATATCCCTTGCTTGAGCAGCATTCAACCATCACTAAGGATGATGGCCCATTTTGAGCAGAAAAATAATTGATTTTAATAAGGCCTAGTTTCTGGTGTCATTCCAGGGTAATCCAGCATCTCTCAGCATGGAAGAACATGGTTAACAGACCACTTTGTTTTGCCAAGGATGGTCTACATCTGTCCCCAATGGGCTTTTGGATATTGGCTACAACTTTATTCATCCCCGCACAGCCTTTTTTAGGCAATGTGAAAATGATGAAACATCCAACATAGCAAAAAAAAACTCAAAGCAACCATAAGGTGTTACTGCTCAGTGCTAGAGCCAAAACAAGAAACTCCCCACCCTACAAGCTGTTCTCATTCTGGAGAATGTAGACTTCTGTGTTGTTATCAAGACTTGGTTTAAAGGTGCAGAAAGTACTCAGGCAGTGGAAGCCCTTCTACACATTTAGACCAACAGCAGCCCAGACATGAGCTAAAGGTAACAAAATATTTCGGTCTAGCAGCAAACACAACTCTAGGTTGGTTAAACAGGATGATGCCCTGAAGTTCATCCACATCCAAGACACCACAGACCAGGTTCCCTGTCATGTACTCTATGACCCATGAAGCTCACAGCTATTACCTAAACCTACTAGAGGTGCTCACTAACCAGCAAAATGGCCTATTCATGGGCAGCTTTTAACTATCCCTCTGTAGACTGCCTCTAACTCACAAACATGTTTCCTGGACTTTATCAACGCAAGCACCCTGTACCAGATAGTGTACTCTCCAACCAGAGGATCAAACATATTGGAGCCAGTACTCACCAACATGGGAGAGCATTGCACCCTCCCTCTCCACACCATGTCACTTCCTCATTGAGAAATTGGACTACAAAGCTGTCTCCCTCAAAATAAAAATCAACCCAGAAAACCCAACTAAACATCTAACAGTTAGGAACTATACTAAAGCAAACTATGACAGTTTGTCAAAATTCACTATTCCCCCAAACTCTTAGAACACAGCTACCTATGCAGAATTATTTACAGAAATCCTGTGCAAACATGCAAATGGCTGCATTGAGGCTGCTATATCTACCAAAAAAACCACACTGGTGGAATCTTTACTTTAACAGGGTATATAACAAAAGAAACAAGTCATGGCCAAAATCAGAAAGAGCAACTCTCATAGAGACAAGAGCTCTCTTATTCAACTAAACAAGAAACTAAGAAGTCTAATAAAGTCCAACAAGGTCAGTTATAAGGTATGAGTAGCCTTCCTGGCTAAGGGCAATCACAAGGCCTTCTTCAGCTATGTCAGGAATCTTAAAGGTAATACTCAGCAGTGTGCAGAACTGGTGGTAAGTGGCACATCCTTCACTGTCCAGGATGACCTAGCAAATTTACTGGCTGATAAATTTAGCTCTAACTTCACCATGCACCACCTCCTGTGAAATGTATGTCCCCCAAACTATCAACAGGGAGCAGCTGCTGTAGACATTCACTAAGGGCAAAAGCACTGCTTGAATGAGCCCCAACAGTATCCCTGGTTGCCTCTTAAATACTCTAAAACATGATTCAGCAGGACCACTTGAATCAGACAAGTCTAAAATGCAAAGTCATGGAACAAATATCATGGAAATGATCAACAAGGACATTGGCAACCTACAGACAGTGGACCAATCCCAGTTTGGATTTGTTAAGGAAAGGTCTTACCTACCTCACCTGGTAGACATGTTTGAGAGAGTAACCATGATTTTGGCTGACGAGAGAATGGTGCGTACTACATACCTTGACCTGGCCAAGGTGTTTGATACAGTACCCCACTCAGGTATTGTTGACAAACTCTTAGAACTAGGCATAAATCACTATATAACTTGCCGAACTGACAGCTGGCATTCAAATAAGACCCAAGAAGTTAGGATTGGTGAGACCATCTCCACCAAAAGCCCAGTTACCAGAGCAGTACACCAGAGGTCTTTGTTGGGTCTGCTCCTGTTGGCTTCTGTTTCTTGGAAGTCAAGGCTAATGTCAAAGGCCCTGGCTCACCAAGTTTGCAGATGACTGTAAATTGGGAGGTATCATAGTTTCCCCCATGACATCAACATCCTACAGCAGGGCCTATTGGCTTGATAGCCATATACTTCTCAAATGCCAAAATGAACTAAACCTATTATATGTGTAGTAACACACTTGCCCACAGGTTCTTGTACTTCATTACCTCCAATGCCCTGGACCAGTCGGTTGTTATACCCACAAGGGGCCCAAACATTCTGGATCTGTTGCTCACTAACATGAGTGATTGTTGCACCACCCCATGTGTGCAGCCCTCTGTAGTGAGGTCTGATCACAAATCAGTCTCATTAGAAGTAACAATAACATCTAATCCCCCATTAGCAGTAAAAAGAATTAAAAAACTTCTCCAAAGCCAATTATATCCAAATACATGATGGCTTTAATAGCTTCACTGATGGCAGGGAAACCTATATTGGGATTCACATCAATGCCTTGTATAAGCATCTATACAAATGTATTGACTCAGCTGTACCTGATAGGATAAAAACAGGATCCTCAAGAAAGAACAAGCCTGCCTGGTGGACATCCACCATTAACAGGTTATACAATAAGAGAAAGAAATTGCTGTCCAGGAGCAGGAAGGAACAGTCTCTGAATTGGAATCATTCCTTCCTCAGCTTAAACAAGCAAATAAGACACCTTGTAAGACATTCTAAAGCTAACTATGAATCAAATTTGGCCTCCTTCACAAAGGATAACATAAGGCCTTCTTTAGCTACTTCAAAAACCTTAAAGGAAAAACCCAGATCTGCGCAGAACTGGTTGTTAATGGCACCACATATACTGTACCTGTAGAAATAGCCAACCTGCTAGCTGACAGGTTCAGTGAAAACTTGTCATTCTTGTCCTTGCAACACCTCCACCAAACTATTCCCACCACTTGGCCTCCACCTAGTATGTAAAGGGGCAGGTCGTAAATACTTGCGCCAAAGCCAAAAACACAGCATTTATGGGACCTGATAATTTCCCAGGCTGCATTCTAAATGAATTAAAACTGGAACTAGCTACACCACTGGTGCTCTTTTTAACCACAGTCTAAGCACTGGTTTTGTACCTGCTGAATGGAAAACAGCAACCACCATCTCATTGCATAAAGGGGACACCTCCACAGACCCTGGGAACTACAGACCCATAAGTCTAACCAGCCTAATTTGCAAGGCTATGGAAAGAATAATCATGGACCTTATCAACAAAGATATAGGAGACCTCCAAACACTTGACTCAACCCAGTTTGGCATCATTAAAGGGAGATCCTGCCTCTTGAACTTGGTGGAATTTTTTGAGACAATCACCTAAGCTCTGGGCAAAGGCAAATCTGCACATACGGCCTACCTGGATCTGGCCAATGCCTTTGACACTATTCCTCACTCAAGCATCATTGATAAACTCACCCAGTTGGAGATCAATTTTCAGGTGGGTTGCAAACTGTCTCACTGATAGAACGCACACAGTCAAAATAGGGGACGCTACCTCCACCAGCAGACTTGTAACCAGTAGTGTTCCACAGGAATCTGTTTGGAAACTACTTCTCAGATGTATAGGCTAAAACAAAAGACCGATGGCTGACAAAGTTTGTTGCATATTCATAAATCAAATGGTATAAGATGCACTTTCTCTAGGGAACTCAACCAAGTATGTGACTTCAACAGGACTTGTTGGAGAGACAGCTATGTCTTACAGAGGTTACCTGCCCTCTGGAACAAACTTTCAATTCAGTTGAAGCAGACCCCCTAGCTTACCCTATTCAAATGTAATTTGGATGATTGGATGGGAAACCACAAATTCACCCCGGGAGTTTCAACTGTGTCCCTCTTGGACAGGGGCAGTAGTTGTTGACTTAGTTTTGCTTAATACCTTGATATTCTTAGGAACAGGAGTTGTACTTGGCTAGATTTGTAAGGGCCCTAGTGCATTTAGCCTAGTAACCTCCTATGATCCTATGATACTAACACAAACAAATGACTGGTGTGAAAGCTATGGACTAAAACTCAGTGCAAAGAAATGCATTATAGTGCCCTTAAGGAAAAGCATCCACCCAAGCTAATTACTTCATTGATAAAACATCCCTAAGAGTTGATCCAACAGTTTATGGATTTGGAAACATATACAGACTGTAATCTGGCATTCGACCAACATGTAGTCAAGATTATAAGAAAATCATTCTGTGTCACTCAACTCATAAAAAAGGGTATGGCATCCAGGTGCAAGGAAGTAAAAGTACTACTCCACTCAGCCCTTATCAGACCCATTATTGAGTACAGCGCCTACTTTGGCATGTACCTAGCCAGGATCTTGCAACAGTTGGAATGCTCTCAAAGGTTCCCCAACAGGAGAATCCAGGGTATGAATAGCTTGTCCTGCACAGATCACCTAAGGTCCTATCTCTGTACACAGTCTCCTACAGGTTACTGAGAGGCTATTTATGCGTATAAGGCGTACTTGGATCCAGTTCTGATGCATCTCTTGCATATCCACAAAACAAAGAACAGCAGAAATACTAGATCCAAGGACCTGAACTTTATCTGCAACATAAATAGAACCTGCTGGAAAGTCTGATATATGTCTCAAAGGATCCCTTGTGCTATAGAATAAGTTGCCCTTCTATGTGAAGCAGACTTCATCCCTGACCCTGTTCAAAAAAAAACCTTCATCATTGAATGGAAAATTACAAATTTACTCCTGACATGGCCCCCATGTCTCTGATTGACAGAGGTCTACAGTAAATTAATCTCCAAATAACATACCCTTCCACATAACCCTTAGCTACCGCTTTACTAACATACCTCCACCATATAAGCATCCAAGAAACTCTGGGACAAAACTGGATTGGGTTGCACAGCTAAGCTTATAATGACCCTAGTGTTCATTAACCTGGTATGATCCTAAGAAATATAGCAATGCATCCTCTTCACATTCTGAGTGCCACTCACTTGTGGGATGAATGCAGGATAAGAAATTTTTTTTTTTTACTATACTTCATTGAGATGTGATACAAATACAGGAATACAACTAAGTCTTCTTATATTGTCACAATCTTCCAAAGAGAGAAAATGAACTAGACCAAACGGTGAATTCTTTGATTGTTATTTTCTGTTATTTATCTGTTATTTTTGATGCTATGACCCATAATTCTTTCTTTATTTATTTATAGGAATGGCATTTGAGATGCATATGGCTATCAAGCTAAATGTCAGTGTAAAAGTGATAATGTAATCTGTGCTGATGCTTACACAGATACCTACTGTATAAGTGTAAAGGAAGCATGACCATGCTATGTGGCATGCGTTATGAGTCATCATATCTCATTTAATTAGCATATGATTATTTGCATGACCATGAATATACAGCTCTGATGCTATGTGGCATGCATTATGAATCATCATATCTCATTTAATTAACATATGATTATTTGCATGACCATGAATATACGGCTCTGATGCTATGTGGCATGCATTATGAATCATCATACCTCATTTAATTAGCATATGATTATTTGCATGACCATGAATAGACAGCTCTGATGTTATGTGGCATGCATTATGAATCATCATATCTCATTTAATTAGCATATGATTATTTGAGTCCAAAACATCTAAAACTAGTCTAAGCAATGGCACTCCCAAGGTAATAAAACACAGTTTTTCTCCAGAGAGTAAGCTCCCCATACACTCCCTGGCATGAGGGCAAGTGTCTCACCCATAAACTATATATCTACCCAAACGATACTGTTGTGTATATTCTTGAACAAGTCTGATAACTTCACATGTACAAATAAATGTTTTTTTTTTTTATTTGGTGTAGCATTGTAGACTTAAAGAATAACAAAAAGTGTGTCCCGCTGATGTGTTAAACATATTCAGCCTTTTTATGTGACGTGTCAGTATTTTTGATTTTTTTTTTAAGAAGAGGAAGACATAATCCTGGTTTTGATGTGCTTTACCAGGATAGTTTGTACAGATCATTAGACTACCTTTTGATTACAGAGTGTGAAATATTTTGTTCTAATTTCAGAAACAGCTAAATAATGCCTGATACATTTATTTACATTTCAAGTCATTAGCCTTTAGCTTTGTTTCTAATGTTATCTTGTTTTGTTTTTTTTTTTTGTTTTTTGTTTTTTTCAGTGACTTATTTGGACTAGTAACATACCTAGACTGGGTCATGATTATTGTTACTATCTGCTCCTGTATTTCCATGATGTTTGAATCTCCATTTACAAGAGTTATGCATGTGCCAACCTTACAGGTATCTGCATATTTAACAGTACATAAGGCAGAGAAAAAAAATAAACCATTATCAGCTAAAATATTGTTTGTGTTATTGAAGTAAACTTTTATTTTTTTCTCCATAAATTGCAGATTGCTGAATATGTGTTTGTTATTTTTATGAGCATTGAACTCAACTTGAAAATTATGGCAGATGGATTGTTTTTCACTCCAACAGCAGTCATCAGGGATTTTGGAGGAGTCATGGACATATTTATATACCTTGTAAGTTCTAGAACTTAAATTTCAAAGCTGCTATAGGAATTATGATGGTTTTCATAAACTGCATAATTTGTATTGATATAACATATTTGTCAACAGAAAGCTTTGATAAAATGTTGCTACTGCAACTCTTCAAGGACGCAGTGATAACACATGGTTTGCATCAAGTGACTACAAAATGTTGGATACTTGAAAAGAAATCTTGATCATCAAAATGATGAGTGCTCTTTAGGAGGCTGCAATGTGTTGCTTCGTATTGGGAAGTGGGGAGAGCTGTACTGCTATGCTCCACTGACTAATATATACAAGAATTTAACAAACATCACAACAAATTAGTCTTTTACAGTGATCATTTTTGGTCAACTGTCCCACTACTGACATTGCAATCTGAAAAACTTAAACTCTACATGAGATTCAATTCAAACCTACATCATCATTTACATGTATGTATAAAAATCCAATAAAAGTAAGTGAGCTCAATAGATACAGAATATGCTGGTATAGTTTGAAGTCCTAAGAGGAAATGGTTTTTGATTTTTTTCTTTCCATGTGCTGAATAGAGTCGATTACTAAAGTAAAGGAATACTGAGCCAGTATTTTGACAGAATAAGTCAATATTGACATTCATAGTATCATTGCAGAATACTAGGTTATCAACCCAAGAAGTCCTTGTAAGCCTAGTCATGTTTCCATAAAACTTGATAGGCATTGTTTCCCATGGGTTTTGTTAGGGTATCTATACTAAGGCATGGGTCACAGAGCACTTACAAGCTTCCTCTGTCTAATAGAGACATAGGTGCCAGGTCAGGGTTATATTTATGGTTCCCCATCACTTGAATAAATGCAGGGATGAACTCTGGTTCACATGGATGGAAAGCCTGTTACAGAAAAGAGAAAGCCTCTGGGCCACACACCTGTCCATCCAGCATGTCCTGTTTATGTTGCAGGCAAGGGTTCAGTCTCTGGATCGGCTGTTTCTGATGCTATTCATTTTATGGAGGAGCAATAGGTCCATTAGGGCTAGATCAGAGAATGCTTTGTAGGTGAGGTGTAGGTCGCCTCTCAGCCGCCTGTAACAGACTGATTTTAAGAACAAGACTTTGAGGTGGTCAACATAGGGTTTGTTTTTCACACCATGTGTTCTTTTTGTGAGGAATCTCTGGTGACATTCCAATTGCTGCATATGCCTGACCAGGTACATACCAAAGGGGACATTGTACTCAATGATTGGTCTTATGAGAACAGAGTTAATGGTACAATGACATGTTTGGATCTAAATGCCATAACTCTGCTTATAAGTTGCACAACACAGAATGATGTCATCACTACAGTGGACACGTGGTGGTCACATGGCAAATCCTGTGTACATATATTTCCAAATCCCTGACTACAGAGTCTGTTCTTAGGCTGGTGTTGTCAATGTAGTAGTTTGCTGGGGTGGCCATCTTTATAAAAGATACTATGATCCACTTTTTAGCTTTGAATTTTAGACCATAGCACTGGCACAAGATATTAGTCTATATCAGGCCTTTTTGGAGGATATTTGTGCCTTGGGGGGCATTCAGTCAATGCTCCCAGTTTGCAATTATCTGTAAATGTGGTGAACCAGAAGCCCTTGATGTTAGCCTTGAAGTCAGAGAAGTAGATACCAAACAGGAATGTCCCCAGCACTGAGCATAGAGCTACCCCACTTATAACTGTTGATTTTGTCAAGAAAGACTCCCCTATTCTAACTTCTTGGGTCCCATCCATAAGCCAGCTAGCTATCCAGTGGGTGACGTAGGGGGTTGTACATAGTGAATTTTTCTATAATACCTGAGTGTGGTATTGCATCAACTGCCTTAGCATGTCAAGGATAACAGTATGCATAATTTTGGCCTCATCCATTGTTTTGGTGGTCTTCCTGAAGAAGTCCACCAGGATGAGTAGGCAAGACCTGCCCTTGACAAACCAAGCTAACTTTTTAGGTCCAATGTTAGTAATTTGGCTATGTCATTATTTAGGATATCCATGATTATTCTCTCCATAGTTTTCTGTATCAGCTTAGTCAGGCTTATGTGTTGATAATTTCCCAGGTCCTTGGGTCACCAGCCTTGTGCAACAGGATAACTGTTGCACTACTCCATTCATTTGGCATGAAGCCTTTTCGGATGTTGTGGTTAAATAGTGTTTATAAAGGTCCAATAGTTCATATTTCGTGCTGTTAAGGAGGTATTTTGGGATATTATCAGGAGCCACTGATGCAGTGTTTTTTTCTTGGAGAGCACCTTGAGCACCTGCCCGCTACTGATAGTTTGGGGAGTTATGGATACGGGTATTTTCTGAAGGGCATCTGGTAGAGAGAGGGGTTATAACTGGAGCTACATTTGTCTGACAGGAGGTTTTCTACATCTTCTGGCTCCATATAGGTGGGGTTGGGAGGTGTGTTAATGGTTAAGGTGTTTTACCTTACAGACACAAGGTGCAGGGTTTCATTCTAACATAGGGCTAGCTTTAAAATGGCGCATAAGGGCAGTTACCCTAGTACTAATCTATGAACCTATGAACCATGTGCAATTAATTTGGTAAATTGATGTGTATTGCCTTTGAAGTTACAGTCACAGCTGAAGAAAGCTTTGTGGTTGTCCTTGGCCTAGGAGATTAATTTTACATCAGATTTGGCTGTGGTGGACTTTGTTATCCCCTGAGCTGCTTGTTTAAGTTGACGAGGGATTACTTTTTACCTTGCTAGGCATTGCATAAATGTATTTGTTTTATTATACAATCTACTGATGCTGGGATTTCACTAGGACTGCTTGTTTTTTTTTTTTTTTTTTTACTTGTTCCAGTGTTAAATCCAGATAAGTGCAACAATCCTTATGCAGCAGTTAATACAATTATACATGGTTTATGTGAAAAATTCAACAGGCTGCAGTGTTCTCATAGTTTGAGGGGGCTTCAAATTTTGCTAAGGTGTCACTTATTAGTCAGAAGTTCGACCTAGAAAAATACCTAAATGTTCCAGAGTTAGCCTGTGTCCTCACTTTTTCCTTCACTTCAAAGGAAACAGCTTTATGGTCTGATCTGGCTAGTGAGGACATTAAACTAAGGAGGGTGCAGTGTTCCCACATGTTTGTGATGACTAGGTCAAAGTTGTTTGCACCCTTAGTGGGAATACAGAACTAACTGGTCTAGGAGTCTTTGGGTCTGTATGTCAGGGGTCATGTATGATTCATAGTTTCTGTTGGGGTAAAGTCACCTAAAGTGAAAATAGGAGCATCTCCGGTACATTTATGTATGTATTATGTTTTTCCTGGGTCATAGAGGGGAACCTATAGATTGCAAGGATATGGCATGGGACTTTGTCTAAGCTAATTTGGACATGGAGAAGGTCAAGCATGTCATACTGATGAAACAGCATTGAAGTGTGTTTGTTTTTAATGCCAGTAGAAACACCTCCAACTTTTTCCCTTCCTGTGCAGTAGTTGCTCTAAATGTGTGGAAGGCATTGTAGCTCTGCACTGCTAGGGTGCTCTCTGTGGTTTTACTCTCTGTGGTTTTAAACCATGTCACAGTAACTGCAAAGATGTCTTCATTTAAAAAAAGCTGAAGTGTGAGCAGTTACTTCTGCTCTTTTAAAACAAGTTTAACATTTAAGAAGTTAATATGCTTATTATTACCATTTTACTCTTTTTATAAACATCATCCTTTAACTAGTTAAATAAATATGTGTATGCAGTTCTTTTTGAGGTGCTATTCATTTTATCACTTAAATTACTGTTAAGCTTAAACAGTTATTTATTTACTTTCTATAGAATGGGTGGACATTATGTATATTTTAGGTTCATAGGTAGGTACTAGGCTATATGCCCGAAGGCATTTATAAGCCTAGCCAGAATGTGTTGGCTTCCGCCGCCCCCTTAGATTAGTTCCCTATGTCTCTGTCCAGCAGAGCCACTGAAGTGATCCCCGGGGTAAACTTTCTGTTTCCCATCCACTCATCAAGGTTTCACTTGAAGAGTGTTAGCGAGGAGCTCTGCCTAATGTAGATTGGAATCTTGTTCCAAAGCATGGGGAGTCTCGGGGACAGGAATCTATCCCTCCAGCATGTCCTACTTATTGTTGTGGTGAGGTTTAGATCCCTAGAGCGTATGCTTTGAGGGGATATGGTTTTCTTTAGGTGGAGTATGTCCATCAATTCTGGGTTGGACATGGCCTTGTATGTCAGGCAGAGATCACCTCTGACTAGGTGGTATGCAACCGAGTACAGCTGGAGTTTCTTCAGTCCAGCTGCATAGAGCATCTGTTTGAGGTCAGTGATCCTCTTGGTAAGGTACTTCTGTGGTCCTTCCAGCTGTTGCAGGTGTCTTGTAAGGTACATCTCAAATGGGGCGTTGTACTCTATGATGGGTTTGATGAGTGATGAGTACAGGGGCACAATGACCTCTTTTAATCTGGATGCAAACCCTTTTGTGATTAGGTGGGCCACATAGAAGGATTTTCTAACCACTTTGGCAATGTGATTATCAAAGGAGAGATTACTATCTACTTGAATCCCCAGATCCCTTATTAAGTCTTCCATATTTAGGGGACTACCACCTATGTGGTAGTTTGTGGGTACTTTGTTTTTTCCAAAGGGGATGACTATGCACTTTTTGGCATTTAGCTTGAGGCCATGAATCTGAGGGTCTATATCACAAAATCGAATTTCTAAAATGTCGAACACCATAAGTTCGAACTTGGAAGATCGAATTTGGATAACATCGAAACTTCAAAACAGCAAATTTTTTCCCAGGGAAAAAAATTCGCTGTTCTGAAAAACACACACATAACACAATCACACCAAACACCTTCAAAACCTACACTAAACCTAACATACACCACTATCTATGCACTATCGTTAACCCAGACCTAATCCTAAAGTCCGTGACTACTATTGCACATTTACCTGACCTGCTCCCTAACCCAAAAGTCCGTCACTATCGCATACTTACCTGACCCGCACCCTAAACCTAAAATCCATCACTATTGCACACTTACCTGACCCGCGCCCTAACCCTAAAGTCCGTCACTACCCATTCATACACTTACCTTGACCCAGTCTGGAAATGCCAAAGCCACAGAAACAGCCAACCAAATTCTTTCCCTGGGAAAGAATTCAGATTTCCGTGGCTTCGACATTCTCACCTTTCGGACTACCAAGTTCGGCCTTCCAGTATTCGGCATTCTTAAACGTTCAATTTTGAAATAGGAACCCGATTTTGACACCAGGTATCCGTCTCAGTGAGACCCTTTTGGAGGATGTCTGTGTCAGCCGGAGAGTCAATTATAACCCCTAGTTTGCAGTTGTCTGCCAAAGTGGTCAGTCATAGTCCTCCTTTGCTTGCCTGTACCTCTGAGAAGTATATGTTGAACAGGAGGGGTCCTCGGACTGAGCCCTGGGGAATGCCACTTGTAACTGGTTTAGAGTAGGACCTAGCTCCCGCAACTCTCACCATGTGGGTTCTGTCTGTGAGCCAGCTGGCAGCCCATCTTGTGATGTAGGGGTTTATGTTCAGGCTGGTGAGCTTGTCAATAATACCAGAATGGGAAATGGTGTCAAAGGCCTTTGCGAGGTCTAGGTAGGCTGTGTGTACCACCTTTCCCTCATCTATAGCCTTGGTAACTGTCTCAAAGATGTCCACCAGGTTTAGAAGGCATGATCTGCCCTTAACAAAGCTAAACTGGGTAGGGTCCAGTGTTTGGAGGTTCCCAATGTCTCTGTTAATGAGTTCCATGATGATGCGCTCCATAGCCTTGCAGACCAAGCTAGTCAGGCCTATAGGGCGATAGTTCCCAGGGTCTGTTGTGGCTCCACCTTTGTGGAGTGGAATAACCATTGCTGTGCACCACTCTATGGGTATGTAGCCTGTGGAGAGGCTGCGTATGAACTGTGTGTTTAGGTGAGGGGTTAGTTCATCTTTGAGCTCATGTAGGACGCAGCCTGGGACACTGTCCGGTCCCATTGATGCTGTGTTTTTGGCTTTGGAGAGGGCTGTTTTAACCTGAGTGTCTGTGATTTCAGGGGGTTTACATTCTTCTGGTATGGTTGTGGACCCTTTTGGGACTGAGAGGGGGGTGAAGTTTGCACTGAACCTGTCTGCCAGGATGTTGGCGATATTGGTCAGTTCAGTGTATTTTGTGCCATTCTTCACTAACTCTGAGCAGATCTGAGCATTGATACTTAGATTCTTGACATAGCTAAAGAATGCCTTGTGGTTATCTTTGGAGTCCTTGACAATTTTTCTTTCGAAGCTTGTCTTGGATGATTTTATGAGGGATCATAGTTTCTTGCTGATACTGATCAGGGATGTCTTCCCTTCTTGGGATTTTACTCTTTTCTGTACTAGTTTCATCCTTCTATTGTATAGTTTGTTTATGGCAGGGTTCCTTTTAGGAAGCAAAGTAAAGCACATATTTTACCCATTCCTTGATTTTTAAACATTTTGGGAAAATTTATCTCTGCAGCTGCCCCTCTGTCATTCTGCCCCATATTGGCTATATGCTTCCTTGTTTAAGGTGAAAACTATGGAGCAGGCATCATATAGCAGCAAGAGGAAGTTCTTGTTATTTCTGGAAGAGAACATAAATTTGGATTGATAGAACATCCTTACTCCAAAGAAGGCATGTGTGCTGTTACACACTATTCACATCCTACCACTCATTTTGGAATGACACCACTGAGCACCTGTCTGTTTATTCTGTTATTTGTTGCACACACAGCAACAAGGACAACAGCCACACCCAGAATCCACAAAGTGCTGTGCTGGTAATGGCAAAAAGCCTACATGCCTTCCCTATGCAGTGAGAGTTGACATAAATCACTCTGTCGATTTCAAGAAGTTCCTGGCTATAAAAAGTATGCTGAGAATAAAAATAGAATGGTACAGTAACAAGTAACTACTAAGAAAAACAAAAAAAGTACCGAAGCTAAGTGCAGAGCAAAATGAATTCTGTCTCTTAATGCTGATAAAATACCTGGTCTTAATGAAGTTGTCTCTCTTAAGCCTTTTTTAAAAGCTAGACCTCTCAAACACTAAGTATAGGATTGTCTTTAATACATATTTTTTATGTTTTTTATATGTTTCATTTGCCTGCTTTCTTGTTGTGACATTTTTCTCTTAGATAATTGATGCTTTTATCAGTGCCTTAATTGACTAATTAACTTATGCTATTTAACTGCATTTGTTACTAGTTTAGAACAGTCTGATGAAGCGGTGAGAGCACACCGTGAAAGCACTTACTCTCTTTTGTATGCATTAAAGTTTATTGTTTTACCTTCAGCTGTGTTAGCTTCGGTACTTTTTTGTTTTTCTTAGAAGTTCCTGGCTATTCCTGTGGGCTGTAGATTTCATTACCTTTCTCTTCTCCTCACCAGTAAACTATGTCCTATTAATACTCTCCCTTCCAGTCTGTCATACATAGAAGAACGTGTGGTTTCATTATGATCTCTGTCTCTTGTTTCCTTGCTCTATGTCCTATTAATACTCTCCCTTCCAGTCTGTCATCCATAGAAGAACGTGTGGTTTCATTATGATCTCTGTCTCTTGTTTCCTTGCTCTATGTCCTATTAATACTCTCCCTTCCAGTCTGTCATACATAGAAGAACGTGTGGTTTCATTATGATCTCTGTCTCTTGTTTCCTTGCTCTATGTCCTATTAATACTCTCCCTTCCAGTCTGTCATCCATAGAAGAACGTGTGGTTTCATTATGATCTCTATCTTTTGTTTCCTTGCTCTATGTCCTATTAATACTCTCCCTTCCAGTCTGTCATCCATAGAAGAACGTGTGGTTTCATTATGATCTCTGTCTCTTGTTTCCTTGCTCTATGTCCTATTAATACTCTCCCTTCCAGTCTGTCATCCATAGAAGAACGTGTGGTTTCATTATGATCTCTGTCTCTTGTTTCCTTGCTCTATGTCCTATTAATACTTTCCCTTCCAGTCTGTCATCCATAGAAGAACGTGTGGTTTCATTATGATCTCTGTCTTTTGTTTCCTTGCTCTATGTCCTATTAATACTCTCCCTTCCAGTCTGTCATCCATAGAAGAACGTGTGGTTTCATTATGATCTTTGTCTCTTGTTTCCTTGCTCTATGTCCTATTAATACTCTCCCTTCCAGTCTGTCATCCATAGAAGAACATGTGGTTTCATTATGATCTCTGTCTCTTGTTTCCTTGCTCTATGTCCTATTAATACTCTCCCTTCCAGTCTGTCATCCATAGAAGAACGTGTGGTTTCATTATGATCTCTGTCTTTTGTTTCCTTGCTCTATGTCCTATTAATATTCTCCCTTCCAGTCTGTCATCCATAGAAGAACGTGTGGTTTCATTATGATCTCTCTCTCTTCTTTCCTTGCTGATACTTTTATTCTCCTGTGATTGACCAAGTTTCTTGTGGTCGTCCCCTGAACAGACTCTCCCTCCTTATTTAGTGTCCTTTGTTTTCTGTTTCAGAAGTGTTGTTCTATCTCTTATTGCTTTTGATTCTTCTACAGAGTTGGTGTCTCAGTCACACTCTTAATTTTGCTATGCTTTCCATTTGTTATACTTTTGGTTCATTCTATTCATTCTTCTTCTTCTTTTTTTTTATTTTTCTTCTGTACGTCTTAACAACATCATGATAGCCCCCCAATTTTCCAAAAACATTGACATCATGTATCACTTGCATTTAGCTTATGAATTCTTAAACCAGATATTTCCTCTCATTAATGTAGATTCTTAAAATGCAGAAAGACAGAAATAAACAAATAATCCCTTTAAACCCTGTACCTGCTCTAAAGGGTGCTAACTGTACAAACCAGGGAAGAGTTGAATCACATACGTCATCCCCTTTTTTGGCCTACATTTCACCTACATTCACATTTCAGCCCATCTAGTGTGAGACTACATCGTATCTCTTTTCCATTGAGCCCTTATCCCAGCAGATACATGGTTCATACCAAGTTCCTCCAATACACTGTGTATTCACTTTCAGTTTCTTCCTCCATTTTCACTTACTACCTTAGACCATCACCACCATAACTCTCATTTGTCCAGATTTTCACAAAAAGCCTAGATTCTAAATAATACATTTGATCTGTTTCTCATAAAATTGTGGTTTTCTGGCAAATATCTGGCAAACCATTAAGAGCTGAAGTCAAAAAAATAATGACAGACACTTGAGTTTCAGACATCACATCCTGCAGAAAACTCATGAAAATGCAAAACTTGTTCAATCAACTTTCTAAGTTTATAAGAATAGTATCTGAAAAGTGTCTCTATTTTGGGCTTTTGTTCCCCCATTATTTTTTGGCTTTGTCCAGATTTCTTGCTCTAACAGGTTGAGAGCTATGATCACCACCTAGGCCCACTTTCTTTTCAGATTGCTGCCTTATTGATCTGTTTTTTTTCTGTTCCTAATTCTGAATCACGCCACTCTTGGTCTAAGCACTACTTGCTCATAAAAATTCCTGCTATTTTTTTTTCTGAAACTGTCAAGTCTCCATATCTTTGCCAATGCTTTTCATTTTCTTTGCAGATAGAAAATCTTATTTATTTATAAACAAATGACCACCTTGGACACTAAGAACAGCACACAGTTTTTCTTTTGGTTAAGCTCTTTCATTCCCCAAAAATCTCACAAGAATTTAATCAGAACTAACACATAACTAAATGCTGTATATGTGTGTGTGTGTGTGTGTGTGTGTGTGTGTGTGTGTGTGTGTGTGTGTGTATATATATATATATATATATATATATATATATATATATATGGGTCTACTTCAGAACAACGAAACCTCACAACACCGAAGAACAAAACACCGAGACCAAAACAACGAAACCCCACAACACTGAAAACCATACACAAATACATACACAACTGCCCCAAACTACCAACCACACCACCCTACACTACAAATACCCCCCAAACACCCCTACTTTAATATTCTAACTCCAAGATCGCACAGACACACAAGGCAAACTCACACCCACACACTACAGTCCCTCACACACACACACACACACACACACACACACACACACACACACACACACACACACACACACACACACATACATACACCACAGTCACAACACACACTTACACACACCACTACTCCTCACAAATACACATACACATGCATACTCACCCACAGCGGAACTCCAAAAGCGCTAAATCAAAATCCCGTAACACCAGGATTTTGAATTTCACGCTTTTCGGTGTTCTGCAGTTTCGTTGTTTTAGTCTCCTTCAAAACACTTTCAATGTTCTGGTCTTTCGGTGTTTTGAAGGAGACCCATATATATATATATATATATATATATATATATATATATATATATATATATATATATATATATATATATCAACTATGCAGTCTATAATCTTAAAAATGAGCAATATTAATTAATAACATTTTCTAAAAAATGTCAATTCCCTAGTAAAGATTAAAAGTAGAATTTTATATTACAATGTCATATAACCCTGGTGCTTTATCTGTATTTAATAACCACTTCCACCTAAATTCTTATTCTTGACTCTTTGAACTCCAACCTCTAGTTTTTCAGATGCAATCAGTAAAGCAAGGTAAGTAACCCAAGCAATGAATCCCCTCCATTTCATCTATTTCTTATGGCCTGGTAAATAACTCTTCTTAGGAACAATAACTTAAAATAGTCATTTTATAGTTTGTAGCTAATTACTTCCTTCAGCTCCGCTGTCTTCCTCAATAATTAATACCTTCCAGAATAGTCGTGAAAGCAGCAAATGATTTGGTTATTTTTATTTTATATCATTATTGACCACACAGTGTTATTGTATTTATTTTATTTTATCTATATTTATTTACTGGGATAGTGCACTGATTAGTAACTATATTTGTTTACTGCGGTAGTGCACTGATTATTATCTATATTTGTTTACTGGTATAGTGCACTAATTATTATCTATATATGTTTACTGGTGTAGTGCACTGATTATTATTTATATTTGTTTACTGGTGTAGTGCACTGATTAGTATCTATATTTGTTTACTGGAGTAGTACACTGATTAGTATCTATATATGTTTACTGGTGTAGTCCACTGATTATTATCTATATTTGTTTACTGGGGTAGTACACTGATTAGTATCTATATTTGTTTACTGGAGTAGTACACTGATTAGTATCTATATATGTTTACTGGTGTAGTACACTGATTATTATCTATATTTGTTTACTGGGGTAGTACACTGATTAGTATCTATATTTGTTTACTGGAGTAGTACACTGATTAGTATCTGTATTTGTTTACTGGAGTAGTACACTGATTAGTATCTATATTTGTTTACTGGTGTAGTCCACTGATTATTATCTATATTTGTTTACTGGGGTAGTGCACTGATTATTATCTATATTTGTTTACTGGTGCAATGCACTGATTATTATCTATATTTGTTTACTGGTGCAATGCACTGATTATTATCTATAGTTGTTTACTGGTGTAGTGCACTGATTATTATCTATATTTGTTTACTGGTGCAATGCACTGATTATTATCTATATTTGTTTACTGGTGTAATGCACTGATTATTATCTATATTTGTTTACTGGGGCAGTATACTGATTAGTATCTATATTTGTTTACTGGGGTAGTGCACTGATTGGTATCAATATTTGTTTACTAGGGTAGTGCACTGATTATGATCTATATTTTTTTACTGGGATAGTGCACTGATTAGTATTGACCATTTTCAGGCACAGCCTGGATAATAAATTCTGTCAATGTCCTATTCAAAAGTACTTGGTGTTTTGGACTTCTGTTTCCAGTGCTAAGCATGTAGACACACTTAATAATTGCTTCAGGAAACACCTGTTTGAAAAAAAAAAAAATCTAATACCAAATTATTCAGTTTTTCTCCTCTCACTGTGCTAGAATATAAACTGTTTTATCACTTTTCAGCTGTATGCTGCCCAAAAGCAATCCTCAAAGACAAAAGTAGACTTAGACCAGCTGTGGCCATGAGCTTTTATCAAGCATGGCTGCATTCACTCCAGATTTATCACAATCAGAAATATCGGATGATGCAACCATTATTCAACCTTTGTAAGGAGACTGGCAATTAGAGCTTGCATCCGTTGCCTCCTCTATCCATTAATTTCAAGCATCAATGGATTCATTTCAATCCCACCTGAACTTAGAGGTGTAGGAAATTAAAGCCTCTGGCCTGGGTCTGGCTGATCAAACTGCAAAATTAGAAGATAGTACTCAAGACCTTGTTCTTCAGGTGGAGGAGCTGGAGCACCAAGTTAGTTTTCTGCTTGACTTCATGCAAAATTTACACAATTGAGTCGAAGTTTAGGAAAACCAGGGGCAAAGAAACAACCCTGCATATTTTAGGACTAGAGGAAGGTGTGGAGCAGAAATACATATTTCAGTTTCACTGTGCCTGGATTCCAATCATCCTAGGAATGGATTCAGCTACTAAGCTGCTATTGGAAAGAGTACACCACTCCCTAGCTCCCATGTCAAAACCCACAAAACTGGTTATTATCCACTTTTTATCATTTCAACAAAGAAAAACTATTGCGAGCAGAATGGGAAAAGAAAGACATCACATATTTGGTTAGGACTGCTACTTTTGACAATGACTTTTCCAGACAGGTTGTTACTAAAAGGAAGGCATGGCTCCCCTTGATACATTTACTAAAAGAAAAAAAAAAAAGAACTTTACTACTCTCTACACAATAAGACTTAAATTTCACTTGGCAGAGAGCCCAAGGATCTTCCAACAACAAGATGATGCAAGTACATACCTTAAAGAAGAAGCCATTTTATCCCATTCAGACATTATGGACTGGACACCTGCTTTGATCAAACAGGGTAGAATAGCCAAGGGTATGGCATTATCCTTTCAAGATCCAAAGAGACAGTGACCTACCAACCCTGCCACGGAAGAGGATCTAGTGGCAGTGACAATGTGAATGGACCCAGTATATCATCATGTTGATTCTTTCATTTAATTAACTATTAAAAAGAAGAGGTACTATAGATAATACGCAACTTTCTGTGCTTTCTGCTATGGCTGGACAATGCTGTTTCTGGCCCTCATAACTGTTTTAACAGTACTGATCACTAACTTAGTTTTAATGCATGTTACATTTTGAGAAGCTAGTCTTACTGAACTGTACTCAGTACATTCTCTTGAGCATAGCTATGTAATGATCTGTTCAACATCTTAGAGAACCCCTTTCCCATAATGCAGCAAAAAAGGGGCATAGGGTATATTTCTACCCTAATACCGTGCGATCACAAAATAGTTTATATATAGTTATCTGGAAATTTGTTCTTCTTACATGTTTAACCTCTTTGCATAAGAGCTGATTGCTTTTGTTTGATGGAGTTCTTAAATACTATGCATTTTTTTGTAACTAAAGCTATTGTAATTTACTTTTCTGTTCCTTACATTCAGGGAGGACTTGTGTTAACTTTTTTCACAGACAGTATCAGAAGTCCATGGTATAAGACAATTCTATGGGTTCTTCAGATAGGGACGAACCACCTATTGTTGGGAATGCATCATCATGAAACTACTTAGTGTTAATGTCAACATAATAAACTCACCTGTCAAGAGATCATGCCTACGCACCTGGATTAGAAAGAATTTTCTGGATATTATAATACTACAGAGATACACTTCTCTGATCTAGAACACAAGACGTTAACCACATGGGGCTATGATTTGGTATTCAGATCCTCTCATGTATCCACAAAGCATTGAAGTGAAGCATTTTTGGGTCTATATTATATAGACAAAATTTCAAAATCTTGAACACTCACATAAGCGGAAATGCAGGAAATTGAAATCACTATTGTGGGGAGCTGCACCCCCCCCCCCCACACACACACACACGCACACACACACACACACACACACACACACACACACACACACACACACACACAGCTAAATATATATTCCAACTCTGAGATCACACTAAAGTGAGGAAAGGCCAAATTTTCTGATCTTCACTGCACAGTGATCTCACAATAACGATTACGAAGAATGGCAATTTCGACATCTAAGCCGTTCGAGATTTTGATTTTTCGTCGATTTAATAGGGACACGCATTTTAGTTATATTGCATGTACAGCCCAAATAAGTCCTTGATAATTTTTCTCCAGCTGGGGTGGGGGGGATCACAGGGACAATTGTCATTATAAATGGTAAGATATTTACCCTAGTAAGCATTTATTTCCATCCAATCACTGGAGTCAGGATATTTAGTAAAGCCTTGCAATACATACAAGAAAGAATAAAAGATCTACTAGTATTAGTTAGTGATTTTGATTACATTACAGACTTTTGGGACTCTACTGCAGACAGACCCTTTTATATACCCCTATGGCCAAATACCTATCCATTTGAACCAAAAAAATGACTCTGATTGATCTAGATCTAACCTCATACCCAGTCCCTAGATGGTTTACTTATCATTCTCCAAAATTTGGTACATCTACTAGGATAGATAGGATATCTAGAGATTCAGCTATGCTAGAATTTAACCCCATATACAGTCTAATACAGTGCCCTTATACAGACCAGAAAGCAATAGAGCATACTTTCTAAGTACCACCCTCTCCAGTCACAAAGTTTTGGAAGCTCCTACTGTTCAACACAAGAAGGCCTAATTTATCTAATCAATTAATAGCAGCCACTGTGCATAATCTAGACAGTTACTCCCCTGCTATTCTTTGGGATACCTATAAAGCATTTTTACATGCTAAACTGCATTCTTGGGCAAGTGGATTACAGAAACAGTGGAACAGTATCTGTGCAATAACTGAGACCTGGTTCAAGGCTCCAGAGTGCACCTCTGCAGTACCAGGCTACAACTCTTACCACACTTTTCGGCCACCAAACCAGAACCAAAACACTAAAGGTGGAGGAGTGTCCATATTCACTAAGGATATTCACACCACCAGGCTAGTTGCCCAACACAATGCATCTGAAATTCTTCAGGTGCAACTAACACAAGGTAAAACTGCAATCCAAATTGTAGCTTGCTACAGATCCCCCACCATGCCCCAAGATTCTCACTACACCTTTCTAAACATACTGGAACATATTAAGATACAACCAAACACCCTAATACTGGGTGATTTTAACTACCCTGCCATTAACTGGGAAAACTACTCATGTGCCAACACCTTTGTCCAACATTTTCTGGAATTCATAAATTCCAATGCCCTGGATCAACTAATCCATAGTCCCACCAAGGGCTCCAGTATCCTAGACCTGGTCATTACCAACATGGGAAATCAATAATCCACACCTATGGTCACCCCCCTCATTGGGTCTGACCATAAGCTAATCACCCTTAACATCCACATCCCACCCACACCCCCCAGTAGACCTCCATAAAAATCTTCTCCAAAGCCAACTTCATGCTACTCAAGTCAGAAGTGACAAACATCATGACACCCATGCAGATGGGAACTGAAAGTTCGACTTCTGAATCCTACACTAAAGCACTGTATGAGCACATCCACTCATGCATGAATCATGCTATCCCAAATAGAACCAAAATGCTCTCCTCCAAAAATAGGAAACCAATCTGGTAGTCCCCTGCCTTAAACAAACTTTACAACAAAAGGAAGAAACTGTTCAGAAAAGAGGAAAATCCCCAGATGCAAAAAACTCCCTTACCAGCCTCACTAAGAAGCTGAGATCCCTCATAAAATCCTCCAAAGCTAGTTACGAAAATAAAATTGCCAAAGATTCCAAAGACAACCACAAGGCATTCTATAACTGTCAAAAATCCAAATGGCAATGCTCAGATCTGCTCTGAGCTACAACAGAATGGCATTAAATATACTGATCCCAAGGATATTACTAATATCCTGGCAGATCAATTCAGTGCCAACTTCACCCCCCTCTCACCCCCTAAACGGCCCATCTGAATACCGGAAGCTTGCCAAATTCCAGTAATAATGGCCACACAGGTAAAATATGCACTCTCCAAAGCTAAGAATACAGCATCCATGGGAGCAGATGACATCCCGGGCTGTGTACTACATGAACTACAAAATAAACTGGCACCTCACCTAAGTGTCATGTTTAATCATAGCCTCACCTCAGGCTTTGTGCCCACTGAGTGGCACACAGCTACAGTTATCCCACTCCACAAGGGGGATCCACCTTGGATCGTGGGAACTACCGCCCCATCAGTCTGATGAGCCTGATCTGCAAGGCCATGGAACGTATAGGTTCATAGGTAGGTACTAGGCTATCAGCCCAAGGGCCTACGTAAGCCTATCCAACAAGGTTCCCTGGCTTATGCCACCCAATAAAATTATTTTCCTATGCCACTGTCGAGCAGAGACACAGACGTGATCCCCGGGGTGTATTTCCTACTTCCCATTCACTCATCAAGATTTTTCTTGAAGAGTGCTAATGAAGAACTTTGCTTGACATAGATGGGTAGCCTGTTTCAGAGTATGGGAAGTCTCTGGGACAGGAATCTCTCCCTCCAGCATGTCCTGTTTATTGTGGTGACAAGGTTTAGGCCCCTAGACCATGTAGCTCAGAGGGATTGGGATTTCTTTAGGTGTAGCATGTCCAACAGCTCTGGGTTTGACATAGCTTTATATGTTAGGCAGAGATCACCTCGGAGTAGGCGATATGCTATGGAGTAAAGCTGGAGTTTTTTGAGACGGTCAGTGTAGGGCATCTGTTTGAGGCCAGTAATCCTCTTTGTGAGGTACTTCTGTGGCCTTTCCAGCTGCTGCAAATGTCTTGTGAGGTACTAAGGTCTTTTCATCCAGAAAAAAGGAGGTCATTGTCCCACTGTACTCATCCCTCATTAGACCTATTATAGAATACAATGCCCCGTTTGGTATATACCTCTCAAGACATCTGCAACAACTGGAAAGGCCACAGAAATACCTCACTAAAAGAATCACAGGCCTAAAGCAGATGCCCTATGCTGTCCACCTTAAAAAACTCCAGCTATACTCTGTCGCATATCGTCTACCCAGAGGTGATCTCTGCTTAACATACCAGTCCATGTCAAACCCAGAGCTGTTGGACATGCTACACTTAAAGAAATCCCAATCCCACAGAGCCACACGCTCCAGGGATCTAAACCTTGTCATCACAATAAACAAAACATGCTAGAGGGATAGGTTCCTGACCCAAAGACTCCCCAGACTCTGGAATAGACTGCCCATACATGTCAAGCAGAGCGCCTCTTTGGCCCTCTTCAAAAGGAACGTTGACGATTGGATGGGAGAAAGGAAATTCACCCTGTGGATCATGTCAGTCGCCCTGCTAGACAGGGGTCCAGGGAAGTAAATAGTGTGGGAAGAAATAGCCAGGGAATTGTTATGGGTAGGCTTGTATAGGCCCTAGGGCTGATAGCCTACTACCAACCTATGAACCTATGAACCTATGAACACATACTTTAACCCTACATGAAGAGTATCAGAAGATATACAGACAGTTATTGCAACAAAATATGCAGGGATCTACTTCTACTCTAGCATCTATAAAAAACAAAATTCATGACATTATTAATAAGAATACAGAGACCATGTTAGATAACCTTCACAATATTGTAGACTGAGTTCATCTGTAAATATATTCTAAGCCAGCCAATAAAACTAAAAGTGATGGACTCCCCTAAGAGGTATACAAGTCCTTGCCTTCCATTGCCATAACCCTCTTTTGGAAAACTTACAGATTAGCTGCAGAGGGCATGAATGTATCCGCTTCATGGAAACAATAATTCATATACCCTTTCCTGAAGCCAGGTAAGGATCCATCTATACCCTCTAATTAATTTCATTACTTAATGTAGATTGTACAATTTATATGGGTATATGATTCTTGCATCCCCATCAGGTAGACTTTGTCAGAGGCCGGGCTTTCTGGCATAACATGTTGCAGGTAGCCCAATGAATAGAAAAGGACAGCATTACTTCTTCTCCAAGTGCTCCTCTATTTATAAATGCTGAAAAAGCATTTGACAAGGTTAAATAGCCATATTTAGTAAGAATATTACAGGATTATCATTTCCAAAAGTGTTTCAGGATAACACTGATGAAGACTTTCCAAGTCTCTACTGCAGCAGCCAAGTAGGCCCATATATATTTGGGGTCGATTAGTATTTCTAAAGGAGTTTGACAAGAGTGCCCCCCCCAGCACCACTTCTTTTTATTTTCAGCCCTCGTGCCAATAGCAGCAGCCTTGTGGATGGCATCAGGGGTAAACATTTCAAGACTCTCAAGTACCCTGTCACATAGTGATGTTACGCTTTATGCTGAGTGTCTTGTAATTTGCCTAGAAAACCCATGTCATACTCTTCCACTCTGCTGGAAAGTTTCATCTCAATGGAATTATACATCTGGATACAGAGCAAATGTGACAAATCCTACTCTGTTGCTACATAATACAACACTGTCACTCCAGTCAAGAAATCAGTATAGTTTTACTATAAATCCCCCTAATCTCAGTACCTAAGTATAACTATGGCTCCTACACAAGAAGCAATTAAAGAAGCCAGTATATGAGATATTCATAAGACAACTGAGAAACACATACTAGAAATGGAGATCCTGGACTCTACATTTCAAATTGAGAATCATTTTTGTAAAGAAGCTTTTATAGCCTCAAGGTTTACTCCTAAAGGATTCCATACCCAAGACTTGCATTGCTTTCAACTCAGATCTGTGCTCCAGTCTTTAAGTGTCGATGTAAATCAGAGTGACTTACAAAGTCCCCAGTCCTTCAGATATTAAAATATATTTTAATGGCAAAAGACTCATCAAAGAGAGAATATCCGACTTTACATGTCTTTAGATGAAATTCATTTCACTGTCTTCCAAGAATTCCAAAAACTACATGAAGGGAGCACCAATTATGCATTCAATTTGCAAGAGATTTAACAGATACTGTGAGCTCCAGCTAAGATCACCTCTTCTCTAAGTTGGAGAACCTTCACCTGTAAATGTCTTCATATGCTATTTTTAACACCAGATAAACTAACCCAGTGGTTCCCAGGCTCTAAAATAACCTGTTGGAGGTGCCAAATTTTACAGCATACAGTATGGCGCCATGGGGATATATATGAGAGCCCCTTGATTAATAGCTTTTGGGCTGAATTTTGGATGACAGCTGGTCAACTATATCAGATTAATGAAACTGAAAAGAAGACTTTATCATATTGGGCTGGGTTGCCTAACACCTCCCTACATTCTACAAGTGATGTCACTGGCTGGGAAGGAAGCAATTACAAAGACCAGGAAAACCGCAATATCACTTATGATGAAGAAATGCTTACATATCAAAGACACAATTTATAGGGCAGAATATAATGTGACAAACAGAAGAGGAACATTAGATAAAGTCTTATTGAGGTGTGGTCTCCTTACTTAGCTACCTCTCATACAGACATATAACTGTCATCATACATTAGTGCTTCTCCTTAAGAATCCTAGTCGCATGGGATAAACAATCCCAGAGTCTGTCACCCTACAGGCATCATATAAATGTTGTCACAAAATATAGACCTCAAATGGAAAGTCTCTACCCTGGATGTTTAGTAGTAGTAGTTTAATAGCTGTCTAATAGCTACTTAATAGATGCTCAATAGTTTTCAGAGTTTATTTTAATTTACACTATAACTTACATATACATTTCTATTAATTGTAAAGGGAATGTTTACAGAAATATATTAATTCCTATGAATTTGATACAATACAATCTATTAATGTGAATAACTGTTTTGAATATTTTATTATATAACTTGTAATTGATAGCATTACTACACAGTGTGTATTTAAATTTCTCTTATCAACTTATCAATTGGTGTCAATATATATCTTCTGTTTTCCTGAATGTAAAAATTCTGCATTTAAAATATTAAATAAAATGAAACAAAATATAGTTGGTGTTTAGAAAGTAGGTAAAAGATTTTTTGATGAATCTTCCCAGAAACTCTTTGAGCATATTTTCTGGTAGTTTTACAGTCATTAAATTCCCTCCCTTGTGCTTTTTGTGTGCTTTTCCCGAAATGAAACAGCATCTGTTGAGAGACATACTGTTTAATTGTCTTCTGGGTGAAGGACTCAATAGCAGTAAATCAACCAATTTGGATTTGCTCATCACTGAACTTGTGTTGCTTTGTTGGGCCAACTTTTTCTTTACAGTTTTTCTTCTCAATTGGCTAGCGGTGATTTGATACCAAATTCCAGAAATAATCTAACATGATGTCAAGCTGTTAAATTAGCAGAGTTGGAGTGTTCCTGTATCAATTTGTCTCACTACCCCAGTGGCATTAATCAGCTATCTGTTTTTTATGTCTATACTTAATCTTAGGAAATAAGCCTGTATCCATCATTTTTTCATTGTTAATGGAAGACGACCAAACCTCTGAGGTAATTAATGACCTATTGTTCATCCAGATGGTATGTGTTCTCTAAGTCAGTGAACATATCTGATTGTTCTATACAAACAGATCATAATCGTGCAATATCTGAGTCCAAAAAAATCTGAACTCTCACACAGTATAATAAAGCATTCTCAATAGATTTTTCAGAGGAACACATATTGCAAAGTCTATCCTCCTTAATCTTATATTTTATAAAGCCTTAAACAGGTGTCTACTTAGCATTAATATCCATAAAAAATCTTGTAATATATATGTACTAGAAAAGTTAGCCAATTCTGCTACTAACAAAAGGAGATAATGTACTCCAAGGTCTAAAATAATAGTATTTATCCATTATATGAGGTAGAAGAAACTGAGTTAAGGACAACCCGTATGATCCCACACTTCTTTAAATTTATACCATAAAATAAATCTTAAGTTTCTGTTATTTTTTTTTTCAAAAAAATCCAGTTCAGATGCAAAGATTCTGTAGCAAAAGAGCCCACAAAATAAGGGTGCCCTAAATTAGGCCCTAGTTTAAATTTCACACTGTGCAAAACATTTAACATCATTATTAAACTTTCAAGTACTTTTTTGGAAGAGGCAATTTAGATCATCAACAATGATAACAGGTGTGCCTTTAAGGATCTAAATAAATGTTCATACTGTTTTGCAATGGATGAAGCATAGATAGAAATAAGACAAAATAAATCCGGAGAACAGGAAGAGTCACAGACACTAAAACCTCTTGAAAGGATGACAACCAATAATTTCAAATGTTTTTATAAAATATTGCAGTGCTACAATGTAGGTTATTCTCAAAAGACCAGTAAACATTATCCCATAAACAACTGATACTTGTTGCTATAAACTTTCAGTTAATTATCTGACATCAGGCAAAGAAATTACATCTATAAAAAGAAGTTTACATTGTTCTAAGACTACACAATGCCTGTTTGTATTTCTAAGGCTAATACTGAGACAATATACTTGTATGAACAGCATTTTCCCTTTTTGCAGTGGATTTCATCCATTCTTTTAACTTGTATTTTCTATCTCTTCCAATAGTACTAGCTTTATCGGTAGCGTTGTTGCCTCACAGCAAGAGGTTCTCCCGTTCAATCCTCGACTAGAGTGCAGGGAGTGCCTTCTGTGTGGAGTCTGCATGTCCTCCCCGTGGTTGAGTGGGTGTTCGAAAGACATGCGTAAATGGGTGTGCCTTCATTGAAGGTTGGGCATCAGGCTGGCAACTCGACACCATAAAAAAACAACTGCCAATCATTAGCAGACCGGAGTTTCGCTGTGGCGACCCCTAACTGAGAAGAATCCGAAAGACAAACAACAACAGTCTCTGGCATTTTCTTCAGTATCTTCACTATTACCAGTATCCCTTTTTCCATTTTTATCACCAGTACCCAGAACATTATGTGTAGGCTGTTCATCAATATCACCTGCACAGCTAACAGCATCATGTACACCCACAATAATATCAGTAGGCTGTTCATCAATATCACCTGCACAGCTAACAGTATCATGTACACCCACAATAATATCAGTAGGCTGTTCATCAATATCACCTGCACAGCTAACAGTATCATGTACACCCACAATAATATCAGTAGGCTGTTCATCAATATCACCTGCACAGCTAACAGTATCATGTACACCCACAATAATATCAGTAGGCTGTTCATCAGTATCACCAGCACAGCTAACAGTATCATGTACACCCATGGTAATATCAGTAGGTTGTTCATCAATATCACCTGCACAGCTAACAGCATCATGTACACCCACAATAATATCAGTAGGCTGTTCATCAATATCACCTGCAGAGCTAACAGTATCATGTACACCCACGGTAACATCAGTAGGCTGTTCATCAATATCACCTGCACAGCTAACAGTATCATGTACACCCACAATAATATCAGTAGGCTGTTCACAATATCACCTGCAGAGCTAACAGTATCATGTACACCCACGGTAATATCAGCAGGCTGTTCATCAGTATCACCTGCACAGCTAACAGTATTATGTACACCCACAATAATATCAGTAGGCTGTTCATCAATATCACCTGCACAGCTAACAGTATCATGTACACCTACAATAATATCAGTAGGCTGTTCATCAGTATCACCTGCACAGCTAACAGTATTATGTACACCCACAATATCAGTAGGCTGTTCATCAATATCACCTGCACAGCTAACAGTATCATGTACACCCACAATAATATCAGTAGGCTGTTCATCAATATCACCTGCACAGCTAACAGTATCATGTACACCCACAATAATATCAGTAGGCTGTTCATCAGTATCACCTGCACAGCTAACAGTATCATGTACACCCACAATAATATCAGTAGGCTGTTCATCAATATCACCTGCACAGCTAACAGTATCATGTACACCCACAATAATATCTGTAGGCTGTTCATCAATATCACCTGCACAGCTAACAGTATCATGTACACCCACAATAATATCAGCAGGCTGTTCATCAATATCACTCACACAACTAACAGTATCATGTACACCCACAATAATATCAGTAGGCTGTTCATCAATATCACCTGCAGAGCTAACAGTATCATGTACACCCACGGTAATATCAGTATCACCTGCACAGCTAACAGTATCATGTACACCCACAATAATATCAGCAGGCTGTTCATCAGTATCACCTGCACAGCTAACAGTATCATGTACACCCACAATAATATCAGTAGGCTGTTCATCAGTATCACCAGCACAGCTAACAGTATCATGTACACCCACAATAATATCAGTAGGCTGTTCATCAGTATCACCTGCACAGCTAACAGTATTATGTACACCCACAATAATATCAGTAGGCTGTTCATCAATATCACCTGCACAGCTAACAGTATCATGTACACCCACAATAATATCAGTAGGCTGTTCATCAATATCACCTGCACAGCTAACAGTATCATGTACACCCACAATAATATCAGTAGGCTGTTCATCAGTATCACCTGCACAGCTAACAGTATCATGTATACCCACAATAATATCAGTAGGCTGTTCATCAATATCACCTGCACAGCTAACAGTATCATGTACACCCACAATAATATCAGTAGGCTGTTCATCAGTATCACCAGCACAGCTAACAGTATCATGTACACCCATGGTAATATCAGTAGGCTTTTCATCAGTATCACCTGCACAGCTAACAGTATCATGTACACCCACAATAATATCAGTAGGCTGTTCATCAGTATCACCAGCACAGCTAACAGTATCATGTACACCCATGGTAATATCAGTAGGCTGCTCATCAGTATCACCTGCACAGCTAACAGTATCATGTACACCCACAATAATATCAGTAGGTTGTTCATCAGTATCACCAGCACAGCTAACAGTATCATGTACACCCACAATAATAGCAGTAGGCTGTTCATCAGTATCACCTGCACAGCTAACAGTATCATGTACACCCACAATAATATCTGTAGGCTGTTCATCAGTATCACCTGCACAGCTAACAGTATCATGTACACCCACAATAATATCAGCATGCTGTTCATCAATATCACTCACACAACTAACAGTATCATGTACACCCACAATAATATCAGTAGGCTGTTCATCAGTATCACCTGCACAGCTAACAGTATCATGTACACCCACAATAATATCAGTAGGCTGTTCATCAATATCATCCACACAGCTAACAGTATCATGTACTATTTACTTCTCCGATGTGGGAATCTCAGGTGGAACAGAAGCAGTAGTGGACAGCTATGATTTATCAGGGTCCTGAACCTGATAACAATCAAACCACAAATTATCTGTTCCCTTACATTTCCTACAAGACTTAACACAATTCTGGGAAGTATGACCTACTTCCCAAGATTGAGGGCATTTCCTTTTGACACAATTTTTAATTGAATGAATCAGGAAAGCACAAAAATTCATGTTTTAGGTTGCCTGCATGATGCACATAACTTTTTAACCCATAGATATTAATAACACAAAGAATATGAACAAAGTTTTCCTGAGACATTTTTAACATGACCTGTAACTCATATGCACCAGTCCAAATGTTTCTGTCATCATATTTTTTTTTTCACCTCAGAACCAAAACAGCATATCATCTGTATGAAATTGTACTAAAACACAACTTTTGGGGGGGATATTCATACCAACAAAGGTAGGATTAGCTTCGGGAGCACACTTTTTATTCACATTTCAGAAGAAAACTCAGCAAGTACAAAAGTTATGTTGTAGAAAACTCTTTACCTACATGGATAAAGGTGGTTATGTCTTTACCAGAGAAGCCTGAAGAAGATATAACAGTTTCTCAAGCAGCATACTGATCAATTTGCTTACCTGAACTTGATGAAATTCATACAACAGGTAAACTTCCAGCCTGATAAGGAATATTTGTAGTTTCTGAAGCTGTTTTCTGACCCACAGTTGCATAGGTTGTAGCTGCTTCCTTTAGTACATCCTAGAGAGTGTTTGATCCAAGCATCTCAGAGAAAAAGAGTTGAAAGTGCTCCATGCCTTTTAACCTCTAACCCTGATTGCATAATATTCTGTTCACCTTCCATATTACAGCAATCCATTACATCTCCTCCGGAAGCAACAGCAGCTGAGCTTAGGTTCATTTTCATCCATCATTGTCAGCAATGTTTCATCTAATGAGCTATCATCATTCAAAACAATTAATAGAACATCACCTCTCTCTCTGAAACACTTGTGTCCAACCCCATCTCTTCCCAATGTGCACTGCAACTACCATATGACCTGTTACAGTAACAGGAAAGAGTAGAGGAAGTTCCCCAGTGAGCTCGCCATTGCCATACTACCTCAGATCTCCCCTGAAAAGGTGTGTGTGTGTGTGTGTGTGTGTGTGTGTGTGTGTGTGTGTGTGTGTGTGTGTGTGTGTGTGTGTGTGTGTCTGCGTGTATGTGTATATATCTGTGTGTGTTATGTGTGTTTATATGTGTGTGTGTGTGTGTGTGTGTGTGTGTGTGTGTGTGTGTGTGTGTGTGTGTGTGTGTGTGTATATATATATATATATATATATATATATATATATATACACACACACACACACACACACACACACACATACACACACACACACACACACACACACATACACACAAATATATATATTTACACACCATACCTCTCAACCTATCATCCCCTTAGAGCAAGAAATCTGGACAAAGCCGACATAATGGGGAGACAGAATCCCAAAAATAGGGACACATTTTAAATATTACTGTTAAACTTAGAAAGTTGCTAGAATAACAGGATTTGTGTTAGCATGCATTTTTCTGAAGGATATGAAGTCTGAAACTCAAATGCATTTCATTATTTAGTGACTTTAACCCTTAGATCATCCCAGTGATTTGTAAAAAAAACACAATTTCTATGAGAAACAGACCAAAAATATGAGGCAAAAATCTGGGCATTCTGTGAAAATCTGTACTGTTGAGAGGCATGTAATACACACACACACACACACACACACACACACACATCTCTCTCTCAAGATATAGATATATATATATATATATATATATATATATATATATATATATATATATATATATATATATATATATATATATATACAGGGATTTATGTCAGATGATCGAGTTTCCAAAAACTCAAACATCAAAAAAAAAAAAAAACACAAAAATCTACTTTCTTATGTTTATGCAGGGGGCAGGCCCACCTGCACCCCCATGTGTTCCCCCCATAGCCCCTGCAAATTATATATACCAAATCCGAGATCTCAGTACAGTGAAGAAAAGGATAAATTCCCAATCCTTGCTGTACTGCCATGTCCATTCAAAAGCTTTGAGTTTCCAGAAACTCAGTCATATGGTCTTGACCATATGAATTGTGAGTTTCTGAAAACTCACTCAACTGATAGGGATACATATAGAGATATACTGATATAGGAAGAGAGAGAAGGAATAAAAAAACATACATATACACACACATATTGACATATTGCTAGTTTTTTAGGAGTCAACTTCATCTCCTAGAGCCACATTCGTACTTCAATATTTATAATTAACATATTTTTTGTAGAAATCCTTTCTTTAATGTATAAATCTATTTGATCTTCTGAATTACTAGAAGCTTGAAATATCTTCATCTTTATAGCTTTTCAACTGATGCATAGATCAATTTTGACATGAGAGTGCAGCTCCACATGCGTCTGGCTGTCAATATATGTACTCCATATAACATTAACAATAATATCTACACTCCTGCTTCCTACAGCTTTATATCAAAGTAATGAAAGTCCCTGGTCCCTGACATGATGTAAGGGGTTACCTCGGTGTCTTATCTTTTTTGTGTGTACGTGTGTATGTGTGTGTGTGTGTGTGTGTGTGTGTGTGTGTGTGTGTGTGTGTGTGTACATATATATATATATATATATATATATATATATATATATATATATATATATATATATATATATATATTTACTCTATGTACATACACATATACATATATACATATATATATATATATATATATATATATATATATATATATATATATATATATATATGGTTTACCATCAGAAGGTCAAACCTGACCCCATCGAACTATGGGATCATCGACCTACTTCAGCGAAACTGACAATGTCGAATTCCAACATTGTTGAAATACAATTTTCCCTATACCTCGGAACGGGTTTTAACATGGATCAAGATGGTGGCGAGATTTGTACTTCGACAATGTCAGGTTCAACTTTGTTGCCGTTCGGTCTCCAGACTTTGACTGAAGTAGGTTCCACTGAACCCACTTCGACCTCCTAATTGTCACCCTGTATATGTATATATATATATATATATATATATATATATATATACATATACATATACATATATATATATATATATATATATATATATATATATATATACATATATATATATATATATATATATATATATATATACATATATATATATATATATATATGTAAAGTTTACACACCCATGTTAAGATGCCAAGTTTTGTGATATAAAAAAATGAGATCCCAATAAATCATTTCAAATCTTTTCCCACCTTTAATGTGACTTATAACTTGTACAATTCAACTGAAAAACAAACAGATCTGTTAGGGAAAAAATATAAAAAATAAAACAGGTACAATAAGCTGGTTGCATAAGTGTGCACACCCTTAAACTAATACTTTCTTGAAGCACCTTTTGATTTAATTACAGCATTCAGTCTTCTTGGGTACACACCTGCCATCAGTTAAACAGACTCTGATTAACCCCAAATAAATTTCAGCTGTCCTAGTAGGATTTTCCTGACATTTACTCAGTTGCCTGCTACAGCAAAAGCCATGGTTCACAGAGAGCTTAGAAAGCATCAAAGGGATCTCATTGTTGAAAAGTATCAGTCAAGAGAAGGGTACAAAATATTTCCACAGCATTGGATATACAATAGAACACAGTGAAGACAGTCATCAAAAAGTGGAGAAAATATGGGACAACAATGACTGGACTTCGCTCCAAAACCGATGAAAAGACAAGATGAAAACTGGTTAGAGAGGCTGCCAAGAGACCTACAGCAACACTGAAGGAGCTGCAGGAACTTCTGGCAAGTACTGCTTGTGTACTACATGTGACAACAATCTCCCGTATTCCCCATATGTCTGTACTGTGGGGTAGGGTTTCAAGATGGAAACCTTTTCTTACACAGAAAAACATCCAAGCCTGGCTAAAATTTGCAAAACGATTTATCAAATCTCACAAAAGCATGTGGGAAAATGTGTTATGGTCTGATGAGACCAAGGTTGAACTTTCTGGCCACAATTCCAAAAGGTACATTTGGCACAAAAACAACACTTTGCATTACCAAAAGAACACCATCCCTAAGGTGAAGTATAGTGAAAGCAGTATCATGCTATGGGGCTGCTTTTCTTCAGCTGGAACTGGGACTTTACTCATGGTGGAGGTTATTATGAAAAGTTCCAAATACCAGTCAATTTTGGCCCAAAACCTTCAGGTTTATGCTAGAAGGCTGAAGATGAAGAAGAATTTCACATTTTAACATGGCAATGACCCCATGCTTACATCTAATTCAACAAATGAATGGCTTCACTGGAAGTAAATTAAAGTTTTGGAATGGGCCAGCCAAAGCCCAGACCTAAATCCAATAGAAAATCTGTGGGGTGAACTGAAGAGAGCTGTGCACAAGAGATGACCTCACAATCTGACAGATTTGGAGTGCTTTTGCAAGGAAGAGCGGGCAAATATTGTCAAGTCAAGATGCGCCATGCTGATAGACTCCTACCCAAGAAGACCGAATGTTGTAATTAAATCAAAAGGTGCTTCAACAAAGTATTAGTTTAACAAAAAAGGAAACCAGTCCCCAAGCAGTGAGTGTTCCACAAATCAAGCCAACAAATAAGCAGAAAAAAGTGGAACAGAAGTTCTGGCAGAATCGTAGGCACACAATAATAAAAGCAAGAAGTAGTTTATTGGTAGGTAAGCTCTTTCGCAGTAATCCACATTGCTTCTTCAGACATCAAAACACATCACCAAGGCTTCATTTATACAATCTAATAGTCAGTAATCATCCTATCAACTAAGGCAACACCCACCCAATTAAAAAGGTAACCCTGCACACATTAAAGGAATACACCTAAAATGTTCACAAACAATATACACATAATCACTTTAATTTTCTTGACTTCAAGACAGGCTTCAGTGGGACATGGTCATTCAAACCAAGTCCACGGTGTGCCCCAAGTCTCAAAATCCACTGTAACTCTACATTTCTTTCCTATTAACCAAGTCCCCCAACCTACCATGTGCAATCAATACATGCAAAACCTGAAATAAAAATGTGTGCTCATTTCCTTCCTGCAGGGTGTGTTTAGCTAAGGCACTATAGTAATAGCCCTTCCTGGTGCAATAGACATGATCCTTCACCCGTTCCCTGAGGCGACGATTAGTTTTGCCCACATAGAACCTGAAACACATGCGACGGTGAGCCACATATATAACATTTTTGGTGTTACAATCTGCTACTGTTCTAAGTTCCCACTAATGATCTGTTCCAGGATGTTTAAAATATCTGGATTCATCAATAAACTCACAGTGGGCACATGCCCCACATCTGAGGGAGCCCAGTGGTCTCTCACTAAAAGTGCTGAGTATTCTTGGATAACACAATCATTTTTTTAATGTTTTCCTGTTCTTACAGATGGGATGAATTGCATTTAAGTGACTCAACATAAGTAAGTCTATGTGTGGTGTGCATTCTATGTGTGGTAGATGTGGCGTGTGTGTCTCTGGCACTAGATTACTATTATGAGTGTTTGGTGTGACAGTTTTGCCTCCAGAGGCACTGTGTATAGGCATCTGTCACATACTGTATTTGTTTCTTTAAGGATTGAATAGTTGTCCGTAAATATTAGATAATTTTTTCTCTGTCTCAATATACCCATATCCACCAAACTAACCTAGCACTGAGCAGCATTTTACCTTCACTAAGGATAATGCCACAATATGAACAGAAGATGACTGACTTAAAAATTGGCTAGGGAAGGATACAGTATTTGACAATGGGGGAGAACATTGTTACCAAACCAGGTTGCTTTGTGAAGAATTACCTGCATCTGTCCTCTCTAGGCTTTCAGATATCGACTAAACTAGATGAAAATGGTCCCCGATAGGGAAAGCAATGTCTAACCTGCAGTCCAAATTTCTGCTTAGTCTCCTCCCTCTCGTTTACCTTCCCCTCTCAAGTTATTTGCTCCCAATGTATTGGTTCCCCTGCTAATTTCCTCCAGTAAATCCCAGCCCTCTTCTTGTCTATTTTGAATACCATTACTGCTAAACATACCTATTGGTAAAATCTCCTTTCTCTATTCCTGTATTGAATTAGTTGTTGGAATGTGGCTGTACCCTTCTCATAGATTGTGGGAAATGAATCTTAAACATAGGTGGCACATAAAAAGGCATTTGCATCAGAGTCTAATGGGTAAAATAAGCTCCTTACCTCTATGGTTCTTTATGTAGCCATCCCAACTGCAAATCTACAGCTATAGATAATTCAGGAATTAAACTTAAACTACATATGGTTTAGTAAAAGGCACAAATCCCTCTCTCAGTCTTGTAAACCCCTGGGAGAGAAGGAGGAAAGAACTTTATACACTTCAGATTATTTGTTCATTGCTTATGTCTCATCAGTCCTTGCATATAAGTCTCCTCTAACTAAGGACACACCTTGGAGCAAGCTATTCTAGGAAGTATTATGGTATGCTTTGATATGATCCATCTTCTTCTCTCACAGATCAAGCCGTGGCACCCCCCTGCAATACATAACTGTGTCCTTAAAAGCTCTGAATAAAGAAAGAGACCAAAATCCTAAACTTGACTGGAACTTTCAACAAACTCAGGCACCATCTTGCCCTGAATATAAATAAATGCAGTTAGATATGGCCAAACTAAATGGGGGAGGGGCATACTAACTATCTTTTTGAACTATTGCAACTTAATTAGGTGGTGGTGTGACATTTGTTGCCTGCAGTTAGAGAAAACATAAATTCTGGGTATGAAATCCTAACTTTCAGAAGTTTTGACACTTTTTGCTTGAAATGCTTAAAACATCTTTTTTTTGTAAGTGTCATCCACTACAGCAGATCCCAGTAAAACTGTAAAGCAAAAAGCTGGTAAACTCCTCAACTAAACCCTCACATTACTATAGGGTCCACAGTGCTTGCACAATAGCCACATTAGATACATTGAGGAAATTTAGCTGGACATATGCAGTGCCCAATGACGGTGATGCTGTCTCACTGTGTATTGATGTTTTACAGAATTTAAAAAAAAATCCTACAATTTCAGAAAAAGTAGCACTTCTTTCTTTTTAATAGATATTGTTACACATCTCCCTTTAATTGCTATGACTGCTGATTGATTACCCCCAGCTATAGATGTAAGTTCTAGGACTGATCATTAAATATGAGGCTTTGCAAATGCCTCTCTGTATGGTGCTGAGTTATAGTAGATTCCTATTTGCCTCATTTTCTTTGTTTGTGACTCGTCATGTCCAAGCCATGTTTTCAGAATGTATATATCCAAAAGAGGACCTGTGCAGCCCAACTTGCTACAATGGCCTATGGTTCCAGTGCATTACATTGACACACCACAATGTTGATGGCCTATTGATGGACCACAAAAGTTCAACATATGCAACTGGTTGACAGGTGGGATAGATCAATAATCCCCAGGTGGGCGAATATTCTCTTTCCCATGGGATTGTGTGATCTTGGAGTTAGTATATATAGTATATATAATTGGCAGGATATTTGGGGGCAGAGGGGCTTCACTCTGCAAAAAAATCATGTTACTTTGTTTTTGATTTCTTTTTTTGGTGGCATGCAGTGAAGCATGGGGGTTGACATTCAGCATTTCGAATTGTCAAACATTTGTGGCTGACTTTCTTGCCATTTCATTGACATTGTGGTGTGTTGACAAACTACAGTAATTACATAGATCTTTATATATATATATATATATATATATATATATATATATATATATAATATGTGTGTGTTGTTGTTGTGTCTTTCGGCTTATCCCGGTTAGGGGTCGCCACAGCGGAACTCCGGTCTGCTAATGTTTGGTAGTGGATTTTTACGTGCCGAGTTACCAGCCCTGACGCACAACCTTCAACGAAGGCATGCCCATTCACGTGTCCCTCCACACAGAAGACGCTCTAGCTGAGAATCGAATGGGACAACGTCTTGCTGTGAGGCAACAATGCTACCTCAGCATGTATGCATATATATGTAAGATTATTGTAATCATACACATAACATATTTAATACATTGTCGGTCATATATTTTGAAACAAGACATAATTCTAACAAATTGGGTTTTATTGCACAAATTTACTATAGTGTAATACCTGTTTTTAAAATCCTGGAGAAGTTCACACTGAGAATATTTACTCTTTCTTCATTTTTAACTTGTGTCTTCATGAACTGTGATTGATCGTATGGTTTTAATCATTAAAACAAAAAGATGTTTTTAAAAGTGTGATTTTAAATAGTCATTTAAACACAGATATGTTTTTAGAAATTGTGATTGTCTATTTCTTTTTCAAGTGATGACATAAAATAGATAATTTCAATAAAAGGGGATTTGAAGGTTGTGGTTATGCCTTTCTTTTGCACTTCATGACACCCAAATGTTTGAAGATGATCTAATGATCTTTTGCATTATAGTTTAGTTTCCCAAACAAGTAAACAAGCTATTATTTTACTTTTCTGTGCTTTGAGTTACTGATTGTTTGTTTTTTAATTATCATTCATTATATCCAGGAAACCCCAAAGGACTACAAAAGCCATCTGCTTTAAACTTGGAAACTACTACATCCATTGAGCCTTTACCATGCTGAGACTGAAGTCAGGCCAGATACAAAATTTAAATAATGAATGATACAACTTGAAATGGAATTTACGCGATATTTTGCATTTAGTAAAATTTTAGAGGGAATTTCCTTACTTAATGAGTCAGTTATATTTTTCTACCAGAATCATTATCAAATGTAAAAGGAGCCAATAACAATTCTAGTTTACTGGCTGTCTGACATTTTAGATGACAGTTGACCTACTGGCTATTTCATGTAGACATTTTTTTCATTCAGTCAGCTACAAGTTTGAAGTTGGCAGGTCTTTCAGATAGCATGTGGAATAAAGGATTGGATGGTCCACCTTGCTGCCAATCACTGTTTATGTTCTTCCCACTAAAAGGTTTTTCCAAAGTATTGGGTGTTATTTTTTTGACATTAGAAGTCTTGAGTCACAATGGCTCTCTTTTGAAATGTTGGGATGCAGAATGCTGAGCCCTGAAATATTGGGAAAAAAAATTAAACCACATGGAAGAGCTAGTGTTGTGTGTGTGTATGTATGTGTGTGTGTGTGTGTGTGTGTGTGTGTGTGTGTGTGTGTGTGTGTAGATCAATATGGGTGTGCTTAAAATAAGTAAAACTCCCTAATGTTGACACCTGTTTTGTCGACATGACACACTTTTGTCAAAAAACAGATGTTCAATATGTATGGGGAATCAACAGAACATGGTGTTGGGAATATGTCTGGGAAATAATCAGAGCATCCGCAGTGGCATGTTGATGTTTTTGATGATTTTAACTCATTCCTTTCAGTACAGTTCGTTTCAGTATGTGTACTTTTAACTACCAGTGGGTGTGGCTTGAGTCTTTAAAAAAATGAAGTTATCACCTTACAGGTCTAACAAATACTTATTGACAGAGGTCAAATATCGCTATAATTGTTTTTGCCCTCATGTATACTACAGAATAAAATATTCTGGTGCATTGTATGTAGCATGGGTTTGGAATTATTAATTCAAACATGAATAAGCGATATTTGATGCCTAGAAGTGCAGTAGGAAGTAACTGCAGAAACGCCTGGAGGCGCACTCAGCTGTAATGAGTTGTGCCTGCATTAGCAGACATTGACTTTTGGGAGTTTTGAGTATTGAACCTGTGAACTGCAGTTCATCCAGCTATAATAGATTGAGTAAAAAAGATTAAACATCACTGTGTAAAATTCTCCAGCATGGACTTTAACATGGCTCCTGTAAGGGATTATGTCTCTAATTAGGACTGTAGTCACCTCCCAGATGGCCCTGGAAGGAAGTCAAGACTGAGACCCTGCTTACAATCAGTGGGGCTTTTTTTGTGCCTCGATTGATCTGCCTGTGAATGAAAGTAATATTTACATATATACGGGTGCGTTTCCTTTTGCAGACTCTTCACTTATTTGACATCTTCATTTGAATCAGCTGTGGTCAGCTGTGCAGTTCTGCATGTGATCACACTGTAGCCTTGGTTGCATAGCTGTAGAGTTAGTATCTATAAGTAAGGGGATAAAGGGGCTGTTTGAGAAGGTTGTAAAGGTCTAGCAATATGCAATTATGCTGTCATTTAAATGCCTCATTTAATTGTTTTTTTCATGTTGGACAAGTCATTTTGCTTCTAGAGTGCATTTTATTGAGATATTTTATGTGTAATTTGATATCTGTTGCCTCAGTTAACACCTAGATGGAGCTGTAGGTCTATCAGGAAGGGGTTAAGATTAGGAGAGAGGATGGTTGTTACTTTTATTTTTTAATCAGTAACTGCCTTTTTTGCACTGGGGACTTGTTAATTGCAACATGGAGCATAATCTGTAGGTATAGTTTGTTGGGGAACAAAATTGTTTTGTATTAGTAGAAAGCCAAGAGATTGTATAGCTAGTATTGTCAAATGGAGAGGACTGACAAACTTTAATAATGATGGCTGCATGTATGAAATTTACTATGGATGACTCGTACAATTGCAACAGGAAATGCAGATTGTTTATGTTTACAGCATGTACTGCTCCTGTGTCTGTACAGTTCACACAGAAGTGTCGTCAGAGGGCTTTGGTCAGGTGCATGCACATCCGCTATATGCTACTGATGAAGACTATTTAAACAGATATTGATGTTGGCAATGAAGGACCTTAATTAGGGAAGTAATACAAGCAGTAATGCATTTCTTGTGATCTTGATCTGTATGCTGTATTGGCTAACTTTGAACCGTACAAAGATTTGCTCATGCATTGCTAACTTTGAACCGTACAAAGATTTGCTCATGCATTGCTAATTTTGAACCGTACAAAGATTTGCTCATGCATTGCTAATTTTGAACCGTACAAAGATTTGCTCATGCATTGCTAACTTTGAACCGTACAAAGATTTGCTCATGCATTGCTAATTTTGAACCGTACAAAGATTTGCTCATGCATTGCTAACTTTGAACCGTACAAAGATTTGCTCACGCATTGCTAACTTTGAACCGTCCAAAGATTTGCTCACGCATTGCTAACTTTGAACCGTACAAAGATTTGCTCACGCATTGCTAACTTTGAACCGTACAAAGATTTGCTCACGCATTGCTAACTTTGAACCGTACAAAGATTTGCGCATACACTCATTATTGATGTCTTTCTTTCTTCAAGGTGAGCTTGATTTTTCTCTGCTGGATGCCTCATAATGTTCCTGCAAAATCAGGAGCTCAGCTGCTAATGGTTCTGCGCTGTTTAAGACCACTACGTATTTTCAAGCTTGTCCCCCAGATGAGGAAAGTTGTACGAGAGCTTTTCAGTGGCTTCAAGGAGATATTTTTGGTATGTACTTTTAGATATAATGTCTGTATTTCTAGAATGTAATATATTTGTGAAACAGAATCACTGACTACTAGTGTAATCTTGTAAATGGAAACTGTCAGAGCAAATAAATGTAGAATCAGTCTGGTTCACTCAAAATGTACACTGCACATCTGATTTGCCAATGACTGCAAAGAGTGTGTGTGTGTGTGTGTGTGTGTGTGTGTGTGTGTGTGTGTGTGTGTGTGTGTGTGTGTGTCGCTTTTGCTAAAAGGGTCTGTTAATGTTCCGAGTGTTATACACTCTTCTATGAAATAAGACAGCTCTTTCTCCAGAGGTTCCTTTTATGCCTAAAGAAGTTACAAACATTATGCTGGACCAGATACTTTAACTTCTGACTTCCCATCTACATGCTAAGAATCTATAGGTGAGTGTGTTGTATCTCGTGGATCCCAGAAACAAGTGCTTTGCTTATATCTTCAAAACTACAGTTTAGAAAGTCTGACTCTTCTTCATTTCTTTTGCTCCCAAAAAGTTGAGATTTCTGATGAGCAAACAAATGAGTGAGCAAACAGTTTCTGACTGCACGTCTAGTTTAGGTTTCTGTTCTGAATAAGTAGACAAACCATTTCAGAGACTTACCAAGACTTATATTACAATAGGAACTGCTACATCTCCTTCTTTATTAGTGGGGTCTTATTTATGCATACCCTTATTTATGAAGCAGCTACCTGGTTGACAAGCATTACATGTTGGGCATGGTTTCCAAGACAACATTGTTTTTCCTCAGCACTTTTCCAGGTCGTGTATGCTGGGACCCCACCCAGCCTTTGCATTCATGCCTTGATCATCTGAAACTTATCTGATTAAAGAATGAAAACCAAATGATAACCTGTGATAATTTGGTTGTATGAAGTATTATCTGCTGCAGCAGTTGAATGAATCATTATTGTCTTAACGAGTTCACTCTGTCTTCCTTTTTAGCTCCCCAAGTGTCTTATGTGGTATGCTTAGATAATGAATCCTCAGGTCTGTAGATTTGTTCGGGTTTGGGGGTTGGCATAATGGATCATAGCTTGGTAGATATTGGCATCCTGAGACAATGCAACCAAAGTCTCATGTTCACAAACAATGATTTAATCCTCAAAAAACAAACACAGTATGTAAGAGATGCACATACACAATTTTACTGAAAGTAAAAATCTCACATACAAACAATCTTCTCAAGAACACACACACTACATCCACCACACACATAGACCAACCTATGCTGAGGTACTAAAAAGCAATCTTCCCAAGCCTCAATGACCTTCTAAGCCTATAAACAGTAACACCTATCCTTAGCAATCTCTAAAGCACTCACCAAAAGCAACACCAAACAAGCCATATACTCCTGCACCCAGTGAAGTCCCAAGAGCAAAGTCAATAAGGTGAGCCAACACATTACCCAGGGCTCTTGTCATAGCGGACTCCATTGTATGACACACAGGAGCCCCTCTCACCGGACTGAACAAGGAGAAGATAACGGTTAGTTACTTATCTGGAGCCAAGATCCACCAAGTTACGCATACACTCAGGTCACTACACTACAGGTACCAGTATGATTCTATCATAGTCCATGTGAACGTTAATGACCTCAGATATACTTCCCTGGACTATATGAAGAGAGACATTGTTGATCTCTCTCTAAAGATGTGTCTTAGGTAGGTATGTGCCTCACATTGAGCAGCATTGTACCTTCACTAACTATGATGCTACAGTATGAACAAAAGATGACTGAGTTCAATAATTGGCTTAGTTTCTGGTGTCTTTCCAGGGAGATTCAGTATTTTTCAGCATGGCAGGACATGGTTAACAGACTCCATTGCTTTGCAAATGATGGGCTGCACCTGTCTGCCCTTGAATATTGGCTAAAACCTTATCCACCCCCTTGGGGCCTTTTTTACGTGATGCCAAATGGAAAAACCTCCCAACGTGTGAAACAAAACCCAAAGAAACGTAAAGGTGTTACTTCTCAATTCTAGGAGCCTAAACAACAACTCCATAGACTACAAGCTCTCCTCACTCTGGTGAATATAGACATTTGTACCAGTACAGAGACATGGGTTTATCCACAGAAAACAATCCAGCAGTGCAAGCCTTCAGTGTCTTCCATACATTTAGACCATCAACTGCACAGACAGGGCCAAAAGGTGGAGGAGTCTCAATTTATATTAGCAACAAGCAGAATTCTCCTTTGGTTAAACAGGACAATGCCCTGGAATCCACATGAAAATCACCATAGACAGAGTCCCATACCATATCCTAGCAAGCTATAGTTCACCCTCTATGTCCATAGAATCCCATAGCTTGTACCTAGACCTACTGGAGACATTCACTATTAAAGCAAATACACTATTCATGGGAAATGTATGCTCCCTCACTCTCACAGGCACAATTATTCCTGGACTTTAATAACACAAATATCCTTGACCAATAGTGTGGTCACCCATGACAGGTTCAAACATACTGGACCTGGTATTCACAAAAGTGAGAGAACACTGCCCCACCCAACCCCCATACACTGGTAAGGTCAGACCACAATGCTGTCTCCTTCAAAATAAAAATCACCTTGGTTGGTAACCCCCAGCAAACCCTGTAGGAACTATTCCAAAGCAAATTACACCCAATTAAGATATTGTTTAATAAAATGCAAAGCCCCTCCCAACCCTGAATTCACAACAGCCTGTGCAGAGTTGTTCATAGAGAACCTATACAACCATGTAATCAGCTGTATAAAGGTTGCTGTACCTACTGGACGAAAGCCCAAAACAAACTCTAAAAACAAACCACACTGGTGGAATCCTAACCTTAATATAGTATATAAGAAAAGGAAAAAAGTCATGGTTAAATCAGGAAGAGCAACACATATAATGATAGGAGCTCTCTAATTAAACTAAACAGAAAACTAAGAGGACTAAGGCCAACAAAACCAATTATGGGGTCAAGATAGCCTCACAGTAGCCTCACAAGCTAAAAAGAACCCCAAAGCCTTCTACAGCTGTATCTGAAACCTCAAAGAAAGCACACATTAGTGTGCCGAACTGCTGGTCAGTGGTACCACCTTCACTGAGCAGAGCAACATAGCGAATTTGCTGGTTGACAAATTCAGCTCAAACTTCACCATCCTCCACTCGGGTCTATATTAAATCAGCAAACGCTGACTTATCAACCCCATGTAAGCAAAAGCTTACAATCCTGAACACTTAGAACAGTGATTTTTTTCCCAGGGAAAAAAAATCACTGTTTCACAAAAATAAATAAATAAATAAATAAAAACTTTAAAACATTACATAAAGTGGGGGGCTGTGCCCCTGACTTAAATATAGCAACTCCGAGATCGCACTACAGTGAGGAAAATGGCAAAGTAACAGAGGCGGCCAAGCGATTTCTTTCCCAGGGAAAGAAATTGTTTATATGCCATTTCTCTATTTTGCTGTTTTGTGCTTTCAAGTTCGATCAAGATGCATTCAAAGGAATGCATCTTTGATTATATAATAGGAACCCCCTCCACTCCCTCCCACCTTCATTCATGAAATGCCTACTAGCATACCCCTCCAACTATTAACAGGGAGCACATCCTGCTGATGCTCACTAAGGCCAAAAACTCAGCCTCAGTGGGCCATGACAGTATCTCAGGATGCCTCTTAAATAGCTGGAAATATGACCTATACTATAACCTCAAAACAGGCCTTGTACCTTGAGAATGGAGTACTGGAATGGTCAATCCCATTTCACAAGGGTGGATCATCAACCGACCCCAGAAACTAAAGACCTGTTAGTCTGACTAGTTTAATATGCAAAGCCATGGAATTAATTATTATGGAAATGATCAAAAAAGACATAAGGAACCTTCAGACACCAGACCCATCTCAGCCTGGTTTTGTCAAGGGAAGATCATGCCTACTAAATTTGGTGGACTTCTTTGGGAAGGTCACCAACACAGTGGATAATAAGGGGAAAATGGTGCATACCGCCTACCTGGAACTGGCTAAGGCATTTGATACAATACTTAGCTCGGGTATAATTGACAAACTCACAGAACTGGGCATAAGCCCCTGCATAACTCCCTAGAGTGCCAACTGGCTCTCAGACAGGACCGAGAATGTCAGGATTGGTGTTACCATCTCCACTAAGAGACCAGTCACCAGTGGGGTACCTCAGAGCTCTGTGATGAGACCACTTCTATTTTGCATCTACTTCTGTGAAGTGAAAGCTACTGTCAAGGGCCTTTGGCTGAGCAGATTCTCAGATGTCTGCAAATTGGGAGCTTTCACAGATTCCTCCTATGAAACAAACATTTTACAAGAGACTCTAACACAGACAAATGACTGATGCCTGTGTCACAGACTAAAACTCAGTGCCAGGAAATGCATTATAATTCCTTTTGGGAAAATATTCACCCAAGCTAATTACTCCATTGATAAGACACCCCTAGGAATTGATCCAGTAGTCAGGATCTGGGGACATATGCAGACTATAATCTGGCCTTTGACAAACATGTGGCCAAAGTAATAAGAATATCATTCTGTGTCCCCAATTTATAAGTAAGGGCATGGCATCCTTGTCTAAGAAATTTATAGTGCCACTTTGTTCAGCTCTTTTAGACCCATCACTCAGTATAGTGCCCCCTTCAGCATTTACGTGTCCAAATTTATGCAATAATTGGGATGCCACCAAGGTTTCCTTAACAAGAGAATCCAGGGTATAAACACATTGTCCTATATGAATTGCCTTAAAGCTCTCTGTCCATAATCTGTCTCCTACAGGTTAATGAGAGGTGAGGCATCCTCAGATGCAGTTCTAATGAACCTTCTGCACATTCACAAAACAAACAGCATCTGAACCACTAGATCCAAGGGTTTAAATTCTGCTTGTGACATAAATAGGATATGTTGGCAAAAGAAATATGTGTCTCAGAGGATCCCATATCCTGGAACAGGCTCCCCATTGCTGTGAAGTAGAGAACATCCCTAACCCTACTTAAGCTTAACCTTGACCAATGGATGAGAAATCAGAAATTCACCATTGGTCTGGCTCCCATGTTCCTGATACACAAAGGCAGACAGTAATGCCCAAACTAACATATTCCCTCCCCACATAACCACTAGAACTTCCTAGCTAACATATCCTGTCTTAATAAATGTCCATGATGCATTGGGACACAACTGGGTTGGATTGCTAGGCCCTGATGGTAGTTACCCTAATGTATAAATATGAAGCTATGAGCCTACACGTTGTTATTCTTGAGTGTTGTTGGGGCTGAATAATTTATCTCAGGTTAAATTGGTGAGATTAACTTCACAATATAGATTAAGCTGCTGCTTGGATTAGAGGCAAAGCATGTGGCAGTTTCATTAATCTGCCTGTGCTACATGTCATGTATCCTTAGCTGTCTGTGGAGTTCACATGCAGTAAAGCACCTTGGTTATGACTGCTAAAGACACCATGTAGGACTGACATAATAACATGAGAAATGTACTTTTTTCATTTAGTGCTAGTAGCTGGTGTTAGTAGCACAGACTGACATTTGATGTTGTATACTGTTGTACTAGTCCAAAAGTGAGGTTACATAAGTTTTGTTTTATGGATTTTGTTTGGATTTCATATTAACTTCATTCATAAATTACGATCACTCAAAGATGATCAATCTTTGAAAGTCTTTTTTATCTCACTATGAGGTTGTACATACTCCGAATAGGTTATTATAATAGTTAAAGGGGATACAAAGGGTGAACTCAACTCTGCATTGGAGTGTGAAAGACTTACCCCTCATTTCACACTTCTTTCTGTTTCAATCAGTTCTCATGAAGGAGGAGTGATGAATCAGATTTTGCTGAAATCACTGTCAACTTTATACATTTTTCATGTCTGTATATTCTTTCTGACACAAATGAAATTATTTTTTTCTTAAATTGTGGTTCCAAAATTTGGTTATAACCCATCCACTGATGTGAAAGGTTATGTTCTCTTGGTTTTGGAGCATGGATTAGCAACTGAGAGTTTAACTGAAGCAACATAGCTTCATTGCTTCAAAACTCCAAACTAATAATTACTTGTGAAAAAGTACTAAAATCAAGATATATGAATGGCATGTGAATACAAAAACATCTGTTGCTGTTAATGCTTCACATAGTTCTGTTTTATACCTGGACTACTTGAGTTCATGGTGAGAACCGATTGCATATTTTCCTTTCACAACAGAAGATGTTTCTGGAAATGATGCTTGATGAGATCAGATATGTATTTTTTGGCACAGGAAATGACTTAGGGCATGGTACGGTATTCTGTTGTGATGTGCTCAAATTTGGCTATCAGTCAGCTTCCTAATGATTTTAGTCACACTTTGGTTAGTGTTATGATCAAGTAGAATATCAGACTCCACATAAGGATATTTTATTAATCTGGTAATCATTGGATTCAGGCAGAACATATAAAAAGTCAAGTTTTCTAGAGAATGGGGAGACCTTCTATGATCTTATAAAGTAAAAAAAAAATGATCCAGGAGCCAAAATTATTTAAATATCTTTTAGATTCCTAAAAAAAAAAGACTACCACTGACATTCAGAAAGAACTCCAGTGCTCATGGGAAGAGCTGCAGTAAAAAGTCTCTGTCTCTGCAATGTGTACATTTGCAATTCAGGGGTGCATTTGCTGCAATGAGGAAAGACCTCATTATCGGCTAATCTGCATATGTCTGAATTGCCATTAGCTACCACTAGTTCAGACCAGCACCTTGCACTGTTAGTTAACACTGGCAGTCCATGAATCATGTTAGCACAGGCATTCCTCCTCATTCATTTTCCCACACACACACACACACACACACACACACACACACACACACACACACACACACACACACACACACATATCACAAACACCTTAATAATCCCCAAGTTGGCAAACTCCCTGATGGCTCAGTTTATGTTTTCAGTGCCATTGTAAATCACGGATGATTACAATCAGTCATTAATGCTAGACGTTAGAGTTTCAGACTTCATATCCTTCAGTAAATGCATGCTTCAACAAAAGCTGTTATTCTTTCTGAGCTTATAAGAGGAATAAGTAAATTCCATCCTTGAAAGTGTGTCTTTGTCTCACCATTAGTTTTGAATTTTTCTAGATTTATAATGAAACGTGATTGACAGGTATGCTTATATGTCCTCTGTGATGATAGAAAGTACTCTGTCATCACACATAGAGACTGTTCTTTGTGGCTAACTTATGTAACTCACAAACTCTTGCTGGCTTTGAATAATGTCCATGATCCTCATTATATTATAAAAACACCTTGCTATACTAAATTATCAGTTAGTGTGGCTGATTAATGCTGCTCTTTCCTGTGTTAAGGGTGCAGAGTTCAAAGCCTCTTGTCCCTTTGTAATTTAATTGTTTTTTTCAGGTTTCAGAAATTATTTCCAAGTTATCCCTGGTGTCTAGTGATGGCTCAGAGCACTGATATCCTATTTGGGATGTGTGAGGTTGCAGAATTTCAATCCCTTTTAGTGCCTTTAAAGAACACTATTTAGAGTATCTCCAGTGTCTAGTGCTCCCCCCAGCCCACATCATTTGTGTGGTTTTTTTTAAGTGCAATTAAGGCTCATTGTTAAAGAATTATCCCTGGTGGGTAGTGTTCTCCCACAACCCATGTTATATGTAAGTGCCATTAAGGCACAACATGGAAGTGTCATCCTGGTGGCTGGTGTTCCCTCCAGCCCACATTATGTGCAAGTGTTGTTAAGGCATGATGATATAAAGTTATACCTGGGGAGTTGGTGTTCCACCCCCCAACCCAATGCTGCAGATTTTGCTTGTTGGTCAAGGAAAGTGTGGAGGTATAACAGCCCATCCACCCCCCCACCCTTATAAATCCCACCCCACACATGAAAGTACTCACACCTTGACTTACACACCCTCCCCCCTACCAAACCTAGCCCTCACACACACCCACACACATGCATGCACACATATGCAGCCTCTCATGCACACACACCCCAAGACTACCTATACACTACACTCCCTTGCACTTACCTTTCCCTCAACAGTTGAACATCAGCTTTTGGCTGTACTCAATAACATGAGTGGCCTTGAGTTGCTATGTTGAAGTGCGCAGCTGGCAATTCTGTGAATTGCTCGGCTGTATAAATGGATTACCACAGGCAATTCCATGGAAGAACACATGACTAAGTAGCATAAGCCTTTCCCCCAGAACATCTTATTAGTATTTAGCGTGACTGCAGAGAACATCCACTGCATTGCTGCATGTCTTTGTGTTGCAGCACTGTGATATGGCTCTGCCTAAATGCAGAATAATTATGGTACAGTAATCTTTCTGAATTTGGAGCAGCTATGGTGGTGCAGCGGTTAGTGTTGCCACCTCACAGCAAGAGGTTTTCCGGTTTGATCCTCAGCTGGGGTGCCTTCTGGATGGAGTCCGCATGTCCTCCCTGTGGTCATGTGGGTTTCCTCTGGGTATTCTGGTTTCCTCTCACATCCCAAAGACATGCTGTAGGTGGAATGGACACTCTAAGTTAGCCCTAGGTGTGAGTGTGTGCATGTGTGTGCCTTCTGTGGAAGGTTGGGCGCCGGGCTGGCAACTCGATACCGTAAAACTCCACTGCCAATCATGAGCAGACAGGTAATCCGCTATGGCAACCCCTAACCAGGAAAAGCCAAAAGAAGAAGAACCTTTCTGAATTTGGACCTGTGTTCTCACAGAACAAGACCATATTGAGATCTTTCAGGATCTGGCACATGCATACCAGCTAAGGGTCTATGTCTGTTTAGAGCTCACTTTGTCACCTGATGGAATCATCACAGTTTTTCAAGTGAACACAAATTCTGTGTCTGTATCACACAGAATGCTATGTAAAATAATATGATGTTTAACATATAGGTAACAATCCATTTGGGTCTTAGTCTGTAAGTGAAATGTGGTAGGACATTCTTTAGACACATTTCACATTTATAAACCATACCTGCAATTAAAATACTTAAATCTATAATAAACTTTGATAGCAATATGAATAAATAACTTAATCAAAAGGATTGCTTAACCTGTGACTGCTTATCAAACACTATGTACTTGAACAAAAATATATATATAAAAAATAGCATTCAGTTCATAAAATAATTTATGATCTATTTAGTATTAAATATTCCACCACCTCTCACAAAAAATGAGGAATATTTTAAGAATTTTTAAGCTCACTATAAAAGAGATGAAAAAGAATAGTATGTGACCCCTCACAAGAAGTGCTAATACCACTTCCCTCTAGTGTTCTGTTGAGTCTATCCTGGATCACTCAGCTCAGGTACGGGGGTCTTATAGTTCACTCCAACCTAGGCAGAGTCTTCCTGTCTTTTCCACATCTGAGATGAGTACTTTAAGCTCAGAATGGGAATGCTTCTAGAGTCATGGACTGCCAAGGCAATATTTATTTATTTGCTTGCTTATTAATTTAAGTATTTACTATATGGTTATTCTGCAGCCTCACTGAGCCAAAGCCCATTTTAATTAAAACACATTTGTCTGAAAATGTAATTTATTGCTCTAGTTATCAAAACATTCAAAATTATATTTCCCAGTTGCAATCCAAATTATTATAGATGTCATTACAGCCATTTGGCTTAAGTAGGGACTCAGAAGATGTTACCAGCCTTGTAGGATCACGATGCAACTATTGTAGCTGTCTCTGTCTCCAGACCTACACATGATGGCCTTATACTCAAACTCCTCCAGAGAAATACCACTCCACAGTTGACTAGCAGTATAAAATGAATACCACTCACTTGCAAAAACACCAAATAGCTGGAATAAAGGCTCAACCCACCAATAAAACAATTTATTAATTACAGTTTCTTAGTGCTTTCACTGTTTGCATTTTCAACTATTTTCAGCAACCACTATGAGAAAATGCACAGCTCCCAAGACTGAGCAATAGAATGCCCTCTAAAAGTACTGGGTGACAAACAATTTGTATGTATTTCTTCTATTTTATCTGTCTCAAGTAGCTCATTTGAAAGCAAGAAAAGGAAATATATATGCAATCCTGATTGTCCCCTTTCGTCAAGGCAGCCATGGGTCTCCCAGTGGTAGGTAAGAAGGTAAGGAGGTAGGTATAAGAGTGTAGATCATCTTCCTCACTTCCCTCTCACAAAGCAGCTTCAGTCACAGTAGAAATGGAGGGTACTCACCCAGCTATGTAGTTTCATCAGCTCACAGTATGGAGGCTGAGATGATACTCATTTCAAAAAGATATATATTTTTCTGCATTTAGGTTGTTGAAAACCTAAAAGAAAGTAGGAAGCCTAGTACTAGAAAATCATGTTTGTCAAACTGGATGAGATGTTCATGTTACTGTAAAGGTTAAAAGTCTTTTTCCTCTTTTAGTAGAGATTTCTAATACAATAGACTGCTTGTCTCATTTTCCTAACTGTCTTTCTCTGTCAGCCTTATTTATTCACTTATTTATTGTTTGTTCACTGGTAAGTGTGCTGGTCTATTGACCCTTTTCAGCCATGACCCATGCGTAGAGAGCAGAAAATACATCATGGTTTTTCTAATCAAAAATATTGCATACAGAATGAATACACTGATACCAAATTCAGTACATGACAGTAAGATTAAACACAGATAGGGTAAGATTAAAAACAGTAAGATTAAACGCAGATAGGGTAAGATTAAAAACAGTAAGATTAAATGCAGATAGGGTAAGATTAAAAACAGTAAGATTAAACGCAGATTGGGTAAGATTAAAAACAGTAAGATTAAACACAGATAGGGTACGATTAAAAACAGTAAGATTAAACACAGATAGGGTACGATTAAAAACAATAAGATTAAACGCAGATAGGGTAAGATTAAAAACAGTAAGATTAAACACAGATAGGGTACGATTAAAAACGGTAAGATTAAACGCAGATAGGGTAAGATTAAAAACAGTAAGATTAAACACAGATAGGGTAAGATTAAAAGCAGTAAAATTAAACACAGATGGGGTAAGATTAAAAGATCCAGCAAGAGAGCATTGAGAAAAGAATGGATAGATAGGTAAGCTAAGAAATGCATAAAATATGTATATGTGAAATATATGTCTATAAGATGCCACACTAAGAGTGTGAGAAGTTTCTTAAATGTATTTTATTATTCATGATAGGGTAAGTTAACTAACCCTTGTCATGACAGGAATCTCGGGTAGATTAATTAAAGAGATGGTCTTTAAGTGCATCTTTGATGCTTTCAGTGTTTTCTAGATTTTTGATGTCAGTAGGCAGGTAATTCCAGGTAGCAGGTCCCAGTCTATAAAAGGTTCTCTCAGCTACAGCAGTTTTAAACAAAGGACACAATAGAGAGAAATAATTTTCCTTCTGAGTGCACAAGGGTTGTCTTGTAAATGTACCAAAGGTAACAAACTACCACTGATAGGGTCTTTTTTTTTCATTTTTGTCATGTGTAAAGTATTTACAAATCATTTACAAATCATTTTATAGGCTCTTCCTCAAAGAACCCTTCAGAATCTTATCTAACAGTTGGTTCTGACTCTCATGGTACTGAATGATAGCTCAGCCATTCAAGCAGGAAAGGCAGACATATTACTATTAAGACATGGGTTGAAATAATACCTCCGATAAAGGGAGTACTGCCAACACGTTAAAAAAGAATTGTGAATATATAAATGTATTCACTGATTATTTGTTAAGATGAATCCCTCACTCTGCTGCACTTTAGTATTATGCAGGAGACAATACAACTTTAGGGAAATGATTGCAGTAGCTTATTAAGCAATAACCCATTACTGGGTGTGGATGAATCCTGATATACCCACACCCAGGAGTGAACTATTGCTATTATACAATGACAGAATTTAATAAAGAAATTGCTTACCTTTCTTAAATAATGTCTTTGTATAGCAGATCTGTTGTCCTCCTCTGCTGATGTACTGGGCATTTATTGCTTTTTTTTTTTTTGGCTGACATTTTACAAGGGACAGCATCTGAATACATGGAAAATCAGGTACCTTTCTGATTATTTACTTTTGCAGAAAGCACCTGATTTTTTTTTAATTTTGCCATCCTGTAATCATATGGCAATAGAATAGTATAGCCACTCAATGCCACTTCAGTGGCCGGACTTTTTTCTTTTGGTATATGCTTGATTTACAATGGGCACACTGGTTGGGATGTCCAATCAGTGTGCTCATTTTTGAATAATAATGACCCATAATTGTACAATTATGCTTTTGGCGCAGTGCTGTTGAGGAAAAGTTTCACAACTGAACAAAAATGCCACTGATTTGTAAAGAAAGCATGATTTAGTAAATTTTAATATATGCCTAATACAGAATGCTATTAAAAACATTTGCACGACTGGATCCCATCCATGATTTATAATATGGTTCCTATGATTGTTGTCCTGGATGTATTCCTGCAGCAGTTGCTCAGGTAACTGTTAAAATGTACTGTCAACTAAATCTAAAAATAATACACAGCAGTGGCATTATATTTATTTATTCAGTTTATTATATGTAAATCAGAAAATATATTAGCATATTTCAAAAATATTCTGTGTAAACTGAAGATCAATTTTATTTTGCTATATGATCAGCATGGCAGCTAATTTAGTAGCCTAATAGTAGTTGAAGGAATTTAGGTGTTTATAAGACTCACCCCTGTCTTTTAGTCTGTCTATCTATCCTACGTAGACATAAGTCTGGATTAACATGTGCAGGGAATTTTTATAGTTAATTAAATATCTTGAAAATGTCCATCGTCTGAATTGTTGCTGAAATATTAATAATCTGTATAAAGGAAGAGTTGTGTATGTTTTTTTGTTTTCTTAGACTGGAAGGATGACAAGTATTGATCAGTATTTTTTGTAATTCTTATATTTTATTTTTTCCATAGGTCTCAATCCTTCTTCTTACATTGATGCTTGTCTTTGCAAGTTTTGGAGTACAACTTTTTGCAGGAAAACTTGCAAAATGCAATGATCCACATATTATAACAAGGGTAATAATCATTTAATGATTACATTTGCTTAAAAATGTTTATTTCCTCCGAGGTGTCTGCCTTAAATGCAGAAGGACCAAGCCTAATG